>NC_079509.1:58819680-59093531 GCF_030052815.1 Hevea brasiliensis | reverse complement strand
AATTGAAGGTTAGGATTTCATTCGAGGATCTCTGCCCTTTCATCCTTTCATCCAACGGTTAGGAATCCCGCCTTACAAAATGGATCTAAGGGTGGGAACAAAAGGTGCCAAATTAGTTATTCACTTTTGATCTAAGGGTTTCAAACTGTTTACAATTATGATCAACGGTGTAAATTAGGATGTACTGTCGCTTTAACAGCTTGGCAAGGAGTTAAACTTATAAATTAAAGGTCATGATTAGAAACGATTCGACTCCTCGAGCACCTCTGATCTCTATTGGTCATTCCTCGGTCTACCCGATCTCTCATTATGGTTGACTGATTTGAGACTTCTTATTCCGATCTTCATCCACTCTTCCTCCGTCAGATCTTTTCCTGCTTCCCGATCCCTCCTTCTATTTCTCGATTTCTTTATTGATCGGTTCTTGATGAGATCGAAAAAATACCAAACTAAGAATGAATGAGCGTTAATTCAATTCCCAATTAATTGGATAAGTCCAATCACAAATCTTAAGATTGGTTATCGAACATGATCGCTAAAGAGCTCGAGTAAACATTATGCGTAAAGATGAGATTAGGAAACCTTTGAAAATACATGATTTGAGACTAGGACTCGCCCAATTTTGCTAGGTTCGTGGATCACTCGTGAGATCGATAAGATATTAACTTGGTTAGATATTTGAACAATGCGAGCAGATTCGATCTCAAATCGCTTGGAATTACCTGAAATTTGGGGTTAGGGGATCGGAAAACTAAATGCAGACTGATGGTTTGGCAATTAATCAAAATAGGTCGAATAAACATAGAGATCGGAAAATGCTCAATGTATTCATGAGATCGGATAGACTCTGGATTTATTATTCATCTGGGAACAAGTTATTGTGGGTTCGAAGAAAATGATTTGAGATTAATTAAGTGGTAGAGATCGGGTAAAACGCCTACAAGGGAGATTGGTTGAAATGCTAGTTGTGATTAAAGATCTGCCCAAAATGTGGTGTCTACACATGGGAAAGTTTTTTTGGAACCTATGCCAACAATTTTATTCAATACATATTGGTTCAAGAAAGAGTTCTCCTTTTCGGACCCTTTTCAAAATTTTAATGTAAAAGTACTTTTTGTCTTTTTGTCCAATCGATATCTATCATCCTTTTTTAAAATGAGCATATTGGTCTTAATTTTAAACATCATATAGGGCATCTCTTTAAGATAATTAAATATACAAATAGGAAAGTGATCAATAGAGTATAAAAATTACCTATGACGCTTAGTTTAGAATTCAGGAATTAGTTAGTACTTTTCTGAAGATATTGCTGTGCAGACCACAACGGCATTTTCTGCAGATTATTTTGAAAACGACCCTTTCTAAATCTATAAGTAAGAAATATATCAATAATTTAAATTGAATTAATATGGGTAGAGAATAACAGTTGATCATACCGATGATGGGATTTTAATTCATTAATTGAGGGTTCTCATTAATGAATTAAATTCTCTAGGTTTTAATCAACACAATCCTTTTTAAATTGAAGTCTCAATTAAAAAGAATGAAAATCTAAACCCATCTTAATTCAATTTTTCTCAATTGTCATTTTTTTTTTATAAAATACTCATTTCACACACGATACCCTCTATTGTTTGGGAATTGATGATGAGATTAATGATGGATAAGTTGAGAATCCTCATTACTTGTTATAAATTTCTAGGAACTAAATGATACCTCTTCAAAATTAGAGTCCTAGTTTTGAGAAGGAAGGAATTTAATAAAATAATAAATGGAGTCAAAATTCACTTTTAGGGTCATCCCATTTACCTTTATTTTTAGGGCCTACTCTAATAGTGAGACATTGAGCGTTCCTATGTTTATACATTCCATCCTTTATATAGCAAATACAGAAACCTGTATCATAACTTAAACTCTAATAAAATTATTGGCATTAATTTATAGAGAGTACACGTTTAATTTTATCTGCCCCATTGAGGGACAATGTAGGGTGCCTAACACTTTTCTCACACGTATATGGATCTCGAACCCTGAACCTCTAAAGTTAGAAGTGGTAAACACTATCTTCAAATTTTAAATAATAAATGATTTTCTTTAATTTTCCTTCAAAATTAAAGTGATGACTCCTCACTTTCCACTTCTGTGAGAATTGCCTAGCGACCACAAAACCTTTGTGACACCAACACATGCCCATATACTCATACCTAGTACAAGCATGAAAGTAGTATCAAACTCAAACCACCTATATACAAGATAACTGTGTTATCTCAGATCAAGGGATTATATGCACTGTTATGATCTATATGACAATATATTGACAAGAGTAAACTCTATGTATATGTCATATTCAAGTCATCGTTCAAATTTAACTTATCTCATAAGTGCCCACCATGTTTGTCATATGGCATGAGACTCACTATTTCATCTCATTAGTATCTCATACTAAACCATGGAAACAAACAAGGATGACAATTTAGCTGAATAAATCATGCCCAATGAAGTATCCTAAATTGTGAACCAAAATTTATAACACTTGTACTAAAATATTCCGTCACTCATATTCTTAATACCTTAAGAATGGAACATCTAACAAGTTGTTAAAGGACATTTTTAATTAAATATAAATAATTTATATTAAAAGAAAATATACATGCCGTTAAAAAGGGAATAAAATTTTACAAGATACAAATTTCATGATATACTTTAAGGTATACTGCTAACAATTATCACATTCAATCACCAGATAAGAAATCCTTTATCGCCTTGCTAATTGCAACCCAGCCTTAATAGCCCACAACTTTGGCCCAATTGACGAGATTATACCAAAACATTTAGAACTTCTTGAGTCATTTAGATCTTTTATTACAAATTTTCATATGACTAAATAGGAATGCACACTAGTTAGTTTGTTAAATTTTCTAGTCATAGCACAAAAAAATATGCCTGGCAATAAGGGAAAGAAAGTTACTTTGGTTACTTCTTCTTTTTCTGGAAAGTCCAAGAAGAAAAAAAGTAACAAGAAGACTTATGTCCCTACTCCATCTAGCAGGATAGCCAAGAACCAATCACAGAAAAAGAAGAAAACAGAAGCTGTTCATGACAAGAGAAAGTATTTTACTATCAGAAAGAAGGGCATTGAAAAAGAAATTGCCCTGAGTATTTGGTGTCTTTGAAAGACAAGAAGGATAAACCTTCAAAAAGTATGTCCACTCATAGTTTATCTACAACATGGATTTTAGATACTAGTGCAAGTTCTCACATATGTTTAATATGCAGGAACTAGCAAGTAGTGAGTGCTTGGATGCGCAGGAAGTTAGACTCTGAATTGGCAATGGAGCAAATGTTGTAACCTTAGCTATAGGGTCTAAATTATTGTATCTAAAAGGATTGCTTTGTATTTAGATTATGTATTATATGTACCTGATGCTTTTAAAAATATTATTTATGTATCTAGTTTGACTAGTAATAGATATGAATTTTGATTCATAGATGATGTTTTTAATATGTATTTTAGAAATAAAATTGTTGGCATGGGTTATTTACAAGATAGTCTTTATTATTTGGATAATGAAAATAAAATAATTCCAAGCAATCAAATTGAGTTTAATGCCATCATTGAAACCAAATCAAGTCCAAAACATCATTGACACTTAAGATTAGGTCATATTGCAGAAGATATGATCACAAAATTGGAGAAAATAGAGATTTTATCTTCATTAGGTTCTGAACCTACTCCAGTTTGTGAATCTTACCTTCAAGGCAAAATGACTAGATCACCATTTATTGCACAAGTTTTAAGGGCCGAAGATCTTTTGGAGTTGGTACATAGTGATGTATGTGATCAATTTAAAGAAATGGCAAGAGGTGGTTATCACTACTTCATTACCTTTACTGATGATAAATCAAGGTATGAGTATTTGTATTTGTATTTATTGAAATATAAACATGAATCCTTTGAAAAGTTCAAAGAATTCAAATCTGAAGTAGATAAACAAACAGAAAAAAGTATTAAAACTCCTAGATCGGATCGAGGAGGGGAATACTTGAGTACCGAATTCAATGAGTTCTTGAAAGAACAGGGCATTATTTCTCAATTAATTCCTCTAGGAATGCCATAATTAAATGATATATCTAAAAGGAAAAATCATACTTTATTGGATATGGTATGAAGTATGATGAGCTCTATTGACCTTTCAATCTCCTTATGGGGATTTACATTAAAAATAGCTTTGTACCTTCTTAATCGAGTCCCTTCCAAATTAGTCTCTTCCACCCCATACGAGATATGGCATGGAAGACAACTAAGTCTTAAACATATTAAGATTTGGGGTTGTCCAGCTTATATTAAAAAAGGTAAAGACTAATAAATTGAAAACCAAATCAGAGAAGGGATGGTTGTTGGGTATCCAAAAGATAGTTTTGAATATTATTTCTATCTTCCTTCATCACAAAGAGTTGTGATAAGCAAATATGCTATTTTTCTTAAAAAAGAGTTCATTCAAAAAGGTGGCAAAGGAAGACAGATACAATTAGAATTAGATAATTCTGAGTAACAAATAGATAAAATGGATATCGATCCACCCAATCTGCCTACACCTATTGATGATTTATCCACAACACTTCCTCGGAGATTAACTATAATATCTCATCCTCTAGAGAGATATGAATTTCTTCATGAGAATGAACAAGAGTTGTTTGTTCATGAGAAAATAGATTATGGTAATGATCATATGACCTATGAATAAGCTATATTAGATATAGACTCTTTAAAATGGATTGAAGCCATAAAATCTGAAATGGATTCCATGTATAAGAATTAAGCTTGAGATCTTATAGACTCACTTGAAGGTATTGTACAAAATTGGATTTGATGAAAAAGTAGAAACCTATAAAGCAAGGCTAGTAGCGAAAGGATTTTGTCAAAGATAACGAATTGACTATGAAGAAACTTTCTTACCTGTAGCCATGCTAAAATCCATTAGGATTTTATTGGCAATAGCAATATACTATGATTATGAAATTTGGAAAATGAATATCAAAATTACTTTCCTTAATGGATACATAGAGGAAAACATATTCATAGAATAACCTAGGAGTTTTGAATCCAAGGATGGTTCCAAAGTATGCAAGCTTACAATATCCATTTATGGTCTAAAGCAAGCTTCGAGGAGCTAAAACATTCATTTTGATAAAGCCATTAAATCTTTTAGTTTTATCAAGAACGAAGGTGAGCCATGTGTGCACAAGAAGGTTAGTGGGAATACACTCACTTTTCTTGTCTTGAATGTGGATGACATATTATTAATAGGTAATGATGTCGGCATGCTAATTACTATAAAAATTTGCTTGTCTAATACTTTCTCTATGAAAAAAGTAGGGAAAGTAACCTACATTCTGGGAATTCATATCTATAGAGATACAACAAAAAGAATGATAGGTTGTCCCAAAGTCTATATTTAGAAAAGGTGTTAAAGAGATATAACATGCTTAATTCCAAGAGGAGATTGTTACCTATAAGACATAGTATCCATCCTTCCAAGGAAATGTCTCCAAAAACACCAGAGGAAAGAGATAAGATGGCAAGAATTTCATATGCTTTGGCAATTGGAAGTCTTATATATGTATTATTGTGTACAAGGCCAGATATCACTTATGTCGTTAGTTTGACTAGAAGGTTTGAATCTAATCCAGTTTTGGAACACTGGATTGTTGTAAAAAATATCCTTAAGTACTTGAGAAGAACTAAGAATTTAAGCTTGATCTATAGAGGAGGTGATTTACAATTAGATGGATTTACAGATTCTGATTTCCAATCAGATGTGGATGATAGAAAGTCTATCTCAGGTTCTGTGTTTATATGTAATGGAGGCACAGTTAGCTTGAAAAGTTCTAAGCAGACAACAATTGCAGATTCCACTGCAAAGGCTAAGTATATTGCTGCATCTGATGCTGGAAAAGAAGCTTTTTGGATAAAGAATTTCATTACATAACTTAGAGTGATTCCTTCGATTGTGTCACCAATTCCTTTATATTGTGACAACAATGGTGCTGTTATTTAAGCTAAGGAACCCTGATCTCACTAGAAATCCAAATACATAGAAAGGTGCTACCATATTATCAGAGAAACAGTTGAGAGAGGTGATGTAGCCATGCAGAAAATAAAATCAGTTGATAACCCAACTGATCCATTTACTAAAGCCATGACACAAAACCAGTTAGATCAACATCTTGAGAAGATGGGTATAAAATTTTGTAATGATTAGCTCTAGTACAAGTGAGAGATTATTAGTAGTATGCTCTAATACATATCATTGTATTGTATCTTGTAAATATTTATTCTCATTAATTGCAAATATTCTTTTCTTTTGGATTTAAATGGTTTAAATTTAATTGAAAATGTCATTTAATATCTTGTTAGATGTTCTATTCTTAAGTTGTTAAGAATTATCCTTTAATTTTGGTTCACAATGTAGGATACCTCACTGGACATGATTTATCCGAAAGAATTGTCACCTTTATTTATTTCCATAGATTAGTATGAGATATCAATGGGATGGAATGGTGAGTCTCATGCCATATGACAAACATGGTGGGCACTTATGAGATAAGTAGGCTGAACCAATGACATAAATATAATATGTACATGGAGTTTACTCTTATCAATATATTGTTATATAGATCATAATAGTGCACATAATCCCTTAACCTGAGATAACACAATTATCTTATATATGGGTGATTTGAGTTTGATACTGCTTTCACGCTGGTACTATGTATGAGTATACGAGCATGTGTTGGCTCTGACTAGTTATATATGGAGATAGGTGCTACTCAAGATGCCATTAGTTACTCTAAGTAAATAGGGATAAAATCCTATATCCATTTGAATTGTTCTTAATGATTGAAGTTCCTAGCCAGGATAGATAGACTTAGTCAGAAAAGAGTTTCTAACCGGAAAGTCTCATTGATCAAGAATTAGAATTAAAATGAGGACATATGATTCTAAGCATAAGAGTTTGACATAAACCATGACTCTAGCTGAAATCAAGATTTTATAATGGAGAGATTTTAGCGCATGACATATATGATCAAGGTTCATAAATTAGGGAATAATTCATAACTAATTGGTTAGTCATGGTACATTATGCTAGATGTCAACCATGATTTATGAGAACTTAAATGAAAAGAGATTTTTATTTTGAGTTTGGAATAGTTCCAATAATATTAAAGAGTTAATATTATTCTCATTGTCAATTAGTAATGAACCTAGTAAGTCACACATATAAGAGCAATATGATCAAAGCAAAATTAATTTGATTAATTAATTAAATGATTTAATTAATTAATAAAATTTATATATTTAGTTTACAATTAGATTGCAAAGTTCCTAGCATAACTTGAAACTAAATTTATCAATGAAGTATTCAAGTTAATATTATTTAAATATAAACTTGATTAACTAAGCATAAGGAAGAAAATTAATTTGATTAATTTGGAAATTAGACTTAGTCAAAATTTGACAAGTTTGACTTGATCAAATTTTGACTACTTTGACTTGGTAAAAAATGGAGAGAAAAATAGTTAGTTAATTAATTATTATTATGAATACTAATTAATCAAATATTTTAATTTCTTAATTATGTCAAGTTAACAAGTGGACAAATAAGATTGGAAAACACATTTAATTAGTGAATTAAATGTTGACACTTGTTAATTAAATTTTAATTATGGAAATTAGATATATAAGAGATAAAGGAAAAGAAGACAACTATCATCTTCTTCCTTCTCTATCTTGGCTGACCCACCTCTCGCCATAGTAAAAGAATTTCTTTCTTATTCCTTTGCATGATTCAAGAGAAATAAGTATTGTTACTCTTGAATTAAACCTTGAGAAAGTATTTCTCATCACTTCTATAAAAAAAAAAAACCTAGAATAACTAAACTCCTTGCTTGATTCCCATCTTGGCCGAATCACAAAAGGGAAGAATCAAAGGGTTTGGTTCAATCAAGGTGCTTTGATCAAAGTTGCTTATATGGAAAAGCTAAAGGGCCAACACTTGATGGTCTACACTCCCCGGATTGGTAGTAGAATTTGATTTTATGCCTTAAGGGTAATTTTTCCTAGACCCAAACTTGTTAAATTTGGGGTTTTTAATTTTTAATGGCAATTAGGCATGTTAGCAATTAAAACATAATTTGTTATCATCAAATTATGTAATTTTCAATAGTTTAATTAGTTTGCATTATGCATGAAACCCTAGGTATTAAAAAATTTTAAATTGCTAAACCTTGCACCTTAAGGTGCATTTTTCTTTCAAGCTTATTATTTTTGTCTTCCAGAGATGTCAAATACTCTGGGCAATTTCTTTTTCAGTGCCCATCCTTCTGACAATGGAAACATTTTCCTTTATCAGCAATAGCTTTAGTCTTCCTTTTCTTTTGGGATTGGTTGTTGGCAATCCTACCAGAAGGATCAGGGACAAAAGTTTTCTTCCTTTTGTTGCTTTTCTTCTTCTTGGACTTTTCAGAAAAAGAAGCAATTAATGCAATTTCTTTCCCTTTATTGCTAGGCATATTCTTTTAAGTAATGACTAACAAATTCAACAAATCAGCCAAAGTGCATTCCTGTTTTGTCATATAAAAATTTGTGATAAAAGATCCAAATGACTCTAGAAGGGATTGCAAGACCAATTCTATTTGCAAAGTAAAGTCCATGGTAAAATCAAGTGCCTTAAGCTGCTCAATAATCCTAATCATCTTGTCCACATGAACTCCCACATCTATCCCTTTCATCATCCTCATCCTAAACAGCTACTTAGATATCTCATATCTAGCATTTCTGCTATGTTCACCATACAACTCTTATAAGTGATCTAGGATTTCAGATGTAGATTGCATTTTCTCATGCTGCTTCTGTAACTCATTGGTCATAGAAACTAGCATGTAGCACCTGGCTCGCATGACATTCTCTTTCCACCTATCTAAAGTGTCACGTTCCTCTGGTGTCCCTTCTGGTAAAGGACTAGTAACTTTAAAATATAGAACATATCCTATATGCACCAAATTCAAGACAATCTTTAGATTTCTCAACCAATCCAAGAAATTAGGCCTAGTTAGCCTATTATTATCTAGTATACCAGCAAGAACATTGGATGGTTGTGTTATTATTTTATCATATTAAACTATAGAAAATAACAAGATTCCAACTAGTTTATTGTATCATGTAACTGACCAAAATGATCATGGCCTTTTAATTAAATTAGTCCCTCACTAATTTGGCGAATCATACACTTTCAAACTAGAAAATGGACATCCCAATTAGGGTGGATTTCTAGTGAGTGATTGAATTCTCATACTTATTAATCATCCTCAAGTACATCTATTCTTAGATTCATAATAATTTATAAGTGAGTAATACTTTACTCTTCACATCTCATGTGAGGTTTAATCATTAATTTGGCTCATAATGCTCAAAACCTTAGGTACATTCATTCTTGGTTTATTTTGCATTAGTTAAGTTAAGCCCACTAAGCTAGTAAATATAAAAATTTGAACCTTAATGATCTCAGGTACATCCATTCTTGATCACTAAAGTATTTACATATTCACAACATCACATGTTTCAATATTTATTTTAAGAAAATCTCTTAAATCAAATGCATCATTCCTATATTACCATAACCAATAATGTAAATGTTTAAAATTTCTCAAATAATTGCCTTAGTGGAGAGCCATAATAAAATTTTTAAAATTACACAATTACTAACTTAATCATTTGATTAGAAGACTTCTTGGCCGACTTAATTACTTTTTGGTCTCACTGTGAACATTATCCATTTTTCATGCATATCCCATATACATTCATGAACATTTTCATCAATAAAAAATGTAAAATACATGATCATGGACTATTCTATGGAAATCTAATCCTAGCCACAAGGATTAGATTTAAAGGCATCCTAGGTTATCATCCATTTATTTGAAGCTTGATTATAAATCATCAACTCTTAAAGTCTTGTGCTCCCACAGATCTCCATCAATATCTTGAACTCTATTTCTTCTTGTAAATTCCATTAATGTCATACATTTATTTGCCTTGGCATACCAAGGTGAAATTACAAAGAAATGAGCTCAAAAGCCCAAATAAATAAATTATAATCTTTATGCTCTAAAATAAAATTAATTATTACATTAGAAATCAGTCACATTGGTCTCCTAAGTCCATGATCATCCTTCATGCCATTTTACACATCCAGCTCTTGAATATGAATTTTAATTCTAAATATCCAATATTTAAAATTAAAATTAGCTTCTTATTAATCTCATTCATAAACATGTTATATTTATATTGGGACTTAGATTAAACACTTAAACCACAAAAAAAAAACAAGAAAAACCATAAAAACAAATTTTGATCAAATATGTTCTCAACATGGCTGAATAGGGGCTGGTCAAGATTGATGATTTTTCTTGCTCAAACTTACATCTAATGCAATGTTCTAAAGTCTCAAACATGAATTAAAGTTTCTAATGGTAAATTAGGGTGGCTTTGATACAAATTGAAAGAATAATGCACCAAAGGGTGTAAAAATAGTAATTTTTAATAAAAAATTGTAACTCAATTGCTAACATGTCTAATTACCATTAGGAAACAAAAGCCCTAAAAATTAACAAGTTAAAGTTTAAGGATTTTATCCTTAGGCGCAAAATCAAATCCAATACCTAATATGGGTAGTGAAGGCCGCTAATTGTTGATCCTCTAGCTTGTCCACACAAACAAGATGACCAAAGCTTTTTTGAATAAACCAAATCTCCTTCCTTGTCCTTCATTTGATTTGGCCAAGATTTAAGAAAGTCGAGTTTAGGGTTTTATCTTGGTATAACTTTATGGAAGTGAAGAGAAACAATTTCTCAATCTTTAATTCAAGAGTAACAACTTTTAATTTCTCTTGAATTAAGCAATAAAGGAAGAAGATGAAGAATTGGTTATGGGAGAGAGAAAGGTTCAGCCAATATGGAAGAAGAAGAAAAAGACTTATCTTCTTTTTCTATCTCTTACCTTTAAATATTTTAATTTCCATAAGTAAAATTAGCTTAATAAGTGTCCATATCTAATTCAATAATTAAATGTGTTTTCTAGGGACTTTGTAATTTAATTGCAAACTAAAATATTAAATTTGATTAATTAACTAAACTATTTAATCAATTAATCAAATTAATTTTTGCTTTGGTCATGTTATTCTTATGTGTGTGACTTACTAGGTTCATTACTAATTGATAATGAGAATAATATTAACTCTTTAATATTATTGAAACTATTCTATACTTAAAATGAAATTACCTTTTCATTTATAGTTCTCATAAATAATGGTTGACACCTAGCATAGTATACCGTGATTACTCAATTAGTTATGAATTAATCCTTAACTCATGAACTTTAATCATGCATGCCATGCAATAAAATCTCTCCATTACAAAATCTCGATTCTAGTTAGAGTCATGGTATATGTCAAACTCTTAATGCTTAGAATCATATGTCCTCATTTTAATTCTAATACTTGATTAATAAGACTTTCTAATCAGAAACTCTTTTCTGACTAAGTCTATCTGTCCTGACTAGGAACTTAGCTTATCAAGAATAGTTTAAATGGACATAGGATTTTATTCCTATTTACTTAGGGTAACGAATTCTATCTTGACTAACACTTATCTCCATATATAACTAGTCAGAGTCAACACATGCCCATATACTTATACCTAATACAAGCATGAAAGCATTATTAAACTCAAACCACTTATATACAAGATAACGATGTTATCTTAGGTCAAGAGATTATGTGCACTATTATGATCTATATGACAATGTAGTGACAAGAGTAAACTCCATGTATATGTTATATTCGTATCATTGGTTCAGCTCACTTATCCCACAAGTACCCATCATGTTTGTCATATGACATGAGACTCACTGTTCCATCTCAATAATATCTCATACTAAACTATGGAAACAAACAAGGGTGACAATTTATCCGGATAAATCATGCTCAATGAGGTATCCTAGATTATGAACCAAAATTTATAACACTTGTACTAGAATATTTCGTCACTCATATTCTTAACACCTTAAAAATAGAACATCTAACAAGATGTTAAAGGACATTTTCAATTAAATATAAATAATTTATATTAAAAGAAAATATACTTGCCATTAAAAAGGGAATAAAATTTTACAAGATACAAATATGCTTTAGGGCATACTACTAATAGCTATCACATTCATCTTAAACCAAATGAACCAGCATGAACTTACCATTCCACCCATCAATAATTGGCTCCTTCACTTTAATATTTTCGTAACACCCAATTTTCAACAAACTCCACTCTCTGCATCAGACTAACCTATTCCTTCCTAAGACAAATATTCTGCCAAACCTCCTTAGCTAAATGACAATCCTTGAGCATATGAAGGAAGGGCATCAAGGAATGGAAGCGTGAAAACACAAGTTTATACCATTGAATTCAAAAATTTTCACCTAGGGTCACATGCATCATGCAAGATTTATTTTTATCTTTTGATTTCAATGATAAACAACATATTAAAACTCTTTTAATATGTTTTTGGATCTGTATTTGCCATTTAAGATTTTAAAATTAATCGATTAATTTTAGAATCCTAGATTAAATCAAGAACGATTACACTAATCTCTTGATGTAATCGCAATGTCTCGCGCTTTAAGATTCGTCTTCAGGATACCAGATGTTGTCCCTCTAGCTTGTCCACACCAAGAACACCTATGGCAGCCCTTGAAAATCTTCTAAAGCTTTTTTTATTAATTAGAAATTCAAGTTCTGCTTTTTAAGAGATTAGAGATGTAAACAGGACACTAGAAACAATTTCTAGTGTTCTTAATTCAATAGATTGATGGCTAATCTCTTTGAATTGATGAGAGATAAAGAAGATTAGATGAAAAGCCTCAAAGTGGCATGACAAAGGAGAGGAGTGGCTGCTGGTTGCTTTTCTTTTTCACAACAACACTTAAATAGCTAGGTTAACACATTAAACCCTTGCCACATGTCACCCTTTGATTAGCTCTAGGTTTAAGTGACCCAATCACATTGTGCCAAGTGTCAAACCTATATTTAATCTTGATTTTAATCATCTTACATGATTAAAAAAACATTTGGCAAGCTTATGTAATCCCATGTGTCACCATCTCATGGTGCCACATGTCACAATGTGAAATGACCAAAATGCCCCTGTGTCTTAATTTTGAGTTCTTAATCCAAAATAATTATTTTTCTTCTTCTAATTAATTTATATCAAATATAAATTAATTAATTAATCTCTATTAATTAATTTCTCATTAATTAAATTCATATTTAAACACTTTAAATATAAATTTAATTTATACTACACATCCAATAATCTAGATTTGGTTTCAAGTCATGCTAGGGACTTTGCAATTTAATTACAAACCAAACCTATTTAATTAATCAATTAAACTCTTTAATTAATTAATTAAATCATATTTAAATAGGTGATAACTTGTGTATGTGTGTGACTTACTAGGCTCATCACTAATTGGCAATGAGACATGATATCAACTCTTAATATCATCAGAACTCTTTCTTACCATAAATGATTTCTCTAAATCATTTTATGAACCTCATAGACCATGGTTAACACCTAGCATAGCATGCCATGGCCACCCAATTAGTAATAAGGTTTACCTTAAATGAACCTATAATCATATGTTACCATGCACTAGAATCTCTCTGTTACAAAATCCCAACTCAAGCTAGAGTCATGGTTTATGTCAAACTCCATTTGCTATGAATATTATATTCTCTTTTAATTCCAGTTCTTGATTAAAAAGATTTTCTCATCGTAAACTCTTTCGAATAAATCTATCTGTCTGCCAGAACTTGAAACATCAAGAATAATTAAATGAACATAGGATTTTATCTCTATTTACTTAGAGGAACAGATTCCATCTTGATCAACACATGCCCATATACCCATACATAATACAAGTATGAAAGCAGTATCAAACTCAAACTACCTATATACAAGATAACTGTGCTATATCAGGTCTAAAGATTATACGCACTGATATGATTTATGACAAAACATTGACAAGAGTAAACTCCATGTGCTTGTCATAAGTGTCACTGGTTCGGCCTACTTATCATTTATAAGTGCCTATCATGTTTGTTATATGGCATGAGACTCACCATTCCATCTTATTTATATCTCATATAAATAACTTGGGAACAAACATGAATACAATCTTTCTGGATAAGTCATGTCCTTATTATGAAGTATCCTTGATTGTGAACCTATTTATGATACTTTGTGCTAGAAATATTGTCACTCATATTCTTAACAACTTAAGAATAATATTTCTAATAAAATATCAATGGACCTTTTCTATTACACATAAATATATTATGTAAACGGAAAAGTGGAAATGCCTTTTATTAATAAAAATATGTACAAGATACATACTAAATGATATGCTCTAGGGCATACTACTAACAATCTCCCACTAGCACTAGAGCCATTCATTACAATATCTTAGACCTATCTTCTCAAGATGTCGGTCTAATCGAGTCGTGACATAGGCTTAGTGAATGGATCACCGGATTTTCACCGATGCTATTTTCGCATGGCTACATCGCCGCCCAACTATTTCTCCGATAATGTGGTAGCGCTTTCTATGTGTTTGGATTTCGTGAGACCTTGGTTCCTTAGCTCAGATGATCGCTTCCATTATTGTCACAGGTAGTAGAATCGCGACTCAATGGAAGGAACTACTGTAAGTTCACATGAACTTCTTTATCCAAACAACTTCCTTTGCAAAGATCCGATGCAAAGAATATACTCACCTCAGTAGTGGAATCTGCAATGTGCTCGCTTGGAACTCTTCCAACCGATCGCACCTCCATTACAAATGAACACATATCCAGAGGTAAACTTTCTATTATCGATATCCGATTGGAAATCGTAATCGATAACCATCCAATTGCAAGTCTCCACCACCAAAAATCAACAATAAAACCATATTTCTTATCAAGTACATAAGAATATTCTTAATACTATCCAAAGATTCCAAACCCGGATTGGATTGATTCCTTTCTAGTCAAACTAACAAAGATATGCAATATCCGCCTAGCACACAACATTGCATACATTAAAATTCCAATAGCCAAGCATATGGAATCTCGCCATCTTATCTCTTTCTTCGTGTGTCTTTGGAGACATCTCTTTAGAAAGATGGATACCATGTCTCACTGGTAACAATCCTCTCTTGGAATCAAGCATGTTAAACCTCTTTAACACCTTTTCCAAGTATAGACTTTGGGATAAACCAATTATTCTTTTCGCTCTATTTCTATAGATGCGAATCCCAAGAATATAGGTTGCCTCCCTTAAGTCTTTCATGGAGAATGTATTTGACAACCATACCTTTATAGTTGTCAACATACCTGTGTCATTACCCATCAACAGTATGTCATCCACATATAAGACAAGGAAAGTGATAGCACTGTCACTAACCTTCTTATATACACATGGCTCATCCTTATTTTTGATAAAACTAAAGGATTTAATGGCTTCATCAAAATGGATGTTCCAACTCCTTGAAGCTTGTTTCAACCCATAAATAGATCGCTTTAGCTTGCATACCTTGGAACCATCTTGGGATTCAAAACCCCTAGGTTGTTCCATGAAAATGTTTTCTTCAATGTATCCGTTGAGAAAAGCTATTTTGACATCCATCTGCCAAATCTCATAATCATAGTATGCAGCTATTGCTAATAAAATCCTAATTGATTTAAGCATGGCAACAGGTGAGAAAGTCTCCTCATAGTCGATTCCTTGCCTTTGGCGAAACCCTTTCGCTACTAGCCTTGCCTTATAGGTCTCTACCTTTCCATCATAACCAATTTTCTTCTTGAAAACCCATTTGTTCCCTATAGGTACAATACCTTCAGGTGGGTCAACAAGATCCCAAACTTGATTCTTATACATGGAATCAATCTCAGATTTCATAGCATCAATCCATTTTGAAGAGTCTATATCTGATATATCTTCTTCATAAGTAAGTGGATCATCTCCATGATCTACTTCTTCATGAGTAGACAACTCTTGTTCTTCTTCATGAAGAAAATCATATCTCACTGGTGGGTGAGATACCCTGGTTGTTCTACGAGGAACAGCTGTAGATGTTTCATCAACGGGTATAGGTTGACTAGATGGATCTATATCTATCTCGATTCGTTGGTTAGTCATAAGTCTCCAATTCTAACTCTATTTGCCTTCCTTTGCCTCATTCTTGAACAAACTGTTGTTCAAGAAATGTGGCATCTCTACTTATCACAACCTTTTGTGAAGTAGGCAAATAAAAATAATACCCAAAACTATCTTTTGGATATCCAACAAATCGACCTTTTTCTGATTTGGTCTCCAATTTATCGTTGTTCGCTTTTTGATATAAGTCGACAACCGCAAATCTTAACATGCTTAAGACTTGGTTTTCTTCCATGCCATATCTCATAAGGTGTGGAAGAAATTGATTTTGATGGAATCCTATTCGTAATATACAAAGTCGATTCTAATGCAAATCCTCAAAAGAAGATTGGCATATCAAGATAGCTCATCATACTACGCATCATATCCAATAGGGTACGATTTCTCCTTCTCGATACACCATTCGATTGTATGGCGTTCTCGGAGGAGTTAGTGAGAAACAATGCCATGTTGTCTCAAGTATTCATCAAATTCAAGATTTCAAATATTCACCTCCACGATATGATCAAGAGCTTTAATACTCTTTCTGCTTGATTTTCTACTTGATTTAAATTCTTTGAACTTTTCAAAAGATTCATGTTTGTATTTCATCAAATACAAATACTCAAACCTTGATTTATCATCGCAAAGGTAATAAAATAATGAAAGCCCTCTAGCCATTTCTTTAAATGGACCACATACATCACTATGTATTAGGTCCAAAATATTTTCACTCTTAGCCCTTGTCCAACAAAGGTTGATCTAGTCATTTTGCCTCAAGGTAAGATTCACAAGTTGGAATAGGCTCAGAGCCCAATAAGGATAGAATCCCCATTTTCTCCAGCTTTTCAATCCTATCTTTGCAACATGACATAACCTTAAGTGCCAAATATATTTTGAACTTGAGTTGGTTTTCACCATGGCATTGCATTCTTTTAGATCACTTGCATTCAATTTGTGTTTGTCATTATTATCCAAATAATAAAGACCATCATTCATATAACCGAACCAACATATTTATTTCCAAAATAAATATTGCAAACATCATCTGGAATAAATTCATAGCCATTTCTAGTCAAACTAGATATAGAAATGATGTTCTTAAAAGCATCAGTACATATAAAATATTATCCAAACACAAAACATGTCCAAACATGTAAAAAGATTTAGATCCTATGGCTAAAGCTTCAACAGTTGAGCCATTGCCAATCTGGACTCTAATATCTTGAGAACGCAAGCTGCTACTATTTGCTAGTTCCTGCATATCATTAAAAAAGTGAGAACTAGCACCAGTATCTAAAACCCAAGCTGTAGATGTACTATGAGTATCATCAGAATCTAAATAACAAGATATGGACATACCTTCTGAAGGTGTATCCTTTTTGTCCTTCAGAGAAGCAAGATACTCTGGACAATTCCTTTTCCAGTGCCCATTCTTTTGGCAGTGGAAACACTTTCCTTTGCCTCCATCAGCTTTAGTCTTCCTTTTCTGTTTAGCTATTTTCTTGGAAGGACCAGGAATCTAAGGTTTCTTTTTCTTATTGCCCTTCTTCTTGTTGGACTTTCTAGCAGAAGAAGATGCAACCAAAGCTACCTCTTTTCCTTTATTGCCTGGCATATTCTTTTGGGCAATAACCAGCATGTTGAGTAAACCAGCTAAGGTGCATTCCTGTTTAGTCATATGGAAATTTGTCACAAAATTCCCAAAAGACTCGTAAAGGGATCAAGGATCAAATCCATCTGTAGTTGGAAATCCATGTTGAAGTCAAGATGTTCCAACCGCCAATCACCAATCATCTTATGGACATGATCCCCAACATTTTGTCCCTCAGACATCCTCATGCGGAATAGCTTTCTAGATATCTCATACCTAGTATTCCTGTTGTGCTTACCATACAACTCTTGTAGGTGAAGGAGGATCTCACTCGCACTCTGCATGTTCTCATGCTGCTTCTATAACTCATTACTCATGGAAGCAAGCATGTAACACTTAGCTCTCATATCATGCTCCTTCCACTTGTCCAAAGTTTCATGTTCCTCTTGTGTGGCCTCTGGAGGTAAGGGACCAGGAACATTTGAATCTAGAACATATCCTATATGTTCAAGGTTCAGGACAAGTTTCAAATTTCTTAGCCAATTAGAGATTAGGTCTGTCAACCTATTGTGATCAAGTATGCTTGCAAGGATATTGGATGGTGGTGGTTGTTTTGTGCTCATTTTTATCGTAAAATTAATCGCAGAAAATAACCAGATTAATTAGTAAATGTATCATGTAATTAACCAAAATGATTATGGTCTTTTAATCAAATTGGTCCTCCCACTAACTTAGCAAATCCTACACTTCCAAAGTAGAAAACTGAAATCCTAGTTGGATGGATTTCTAGTGGGTGATTGAATTCTTATAATTATATTGATCATCCTCAGGTACATCCATTATTGGAATCACAATAAACTATAAGTGAGCAACTCCTTGCCCAACACATCTCATGTGAGGTTCAATCCTTTACCTAGCCACTAATGCTCAAAATCTCAGGTACATCCATTATTGACTTATCTTGAATTAGTTAAGTTGATCCCATTAAGCCAATAATTATGCAAATAATTTTAATGTCCTCAGGTACATCCAATATTGGCCACCAAACCATTTACATATTTACAACATCTCATGCTTAACAATTATTCTTAAGAAAATCTCTTAAATTAATTGCATCTTATGCAACTATTTAAAATTTCTTAAAATAATTGCCCCAATGGAGGGCCTATGTTATAATTACTTTAGCATTTCCAACTTAATCATTTGTTTGGAAGATTTTATGGTCATTCTAATTACTATTAAGGTCTCATTTTGCACATTATCCAATTAGCATGCATATATGATAGAATAGCATACATTCCCATACATCTCATGCATTCATGGATAAGCAATAAATATGGTATGATCATGGACTTTCTAAGGGATTCAATTCTGAGCCACCAAGAATTGAATCAGGGCATTCCTAGGTGCATTTCATTCATTCATTCATTTTACAAGAGTTGCTGAAGGAGTACATAATCAACACTTGATCTTCAATTCCTCTCACCGGTCCCATCAATGCTCTTGACCTCCTTGAACTTCTTGCAATCCATTGTTACATGGTAATCCTTGGCATACCAAGGCGAATTTATAAGAACTTAAATAAATAAAATTACAACTCAAAAATTATTACAAACTTAATAATACATGCCCAAAATAAATTAAAATAAATTAATTAATTTACAATCCCAAAGAAACATAAAAGAAATAAATCCAATCACATTGGTCTTTTATAGTCCATGATCATCCATTATGCATATCACTATTTAACAATTAAATAAAACATACATACTTAAATTAAATTGAATATCTCATATTCAACTTAAAAATCCAGATTTGAATATGATACAAACAAATTTAAAATTCAGATTTGAATCTCATTCAAACAAATTTAAAAATTCAGATTTGAATCACATTCAAACAACTTTAAAAATTCAGATTGGAATCACATTCAAACATTTTTTAAAAAATTAGATTTGAATCACATTCAAACATTTTTTAAAAAATCAGATCTGAATTTTATTCAATCAATTTTTAAAAATCAGATTTAAATATGATTCAAACAACTTTAAAATTCGGATTTGAATCACATTCAAATAACTTTTAAAATTCTGATTTGAATCATAATTTAATTGTGTGATTAAAATTACTAATTAAACACTTTAATTAGTCAAAGAATAGGCTTTAGATCATACAACAATTTCAGAATTAAAAACCAAACCTTGAACCACCCATGGTAGCCAAACCATGCGCACCATTGATGGTGTTTTTTTTGTAAATATGCCGCCACCTTGCTTTGCAACTAGCAATGATCTTTTGATCTCATGATCAAATACACAATTAAATCATATAATCAACAATCTAAATAGCAAATATAGTGGCTCTGATACCAATTGAAGGAACGGAAGCGTGAAAAACACAAGTTTATACCATTGAATTCAAAAATTTTCACCTAGGGTCACATGCATCATGCAAGATTTATTTTTATCTTTTTGATTTCAATGATAAACAACATATTAAAACTTTTAATATGTTTTTGGATATGTATTTGCCATTTAAGATTTTAAAATTAATCAGATTAATTTTAGAACCCTAGATTAAATCAAGAACGATTACACTAACCTCTTGATGCAATCGCACAGATCTGCGCATTTGAGATTCGTCTTCAGGACACCAGATGTTGTCCCTCTAGCTTGTCCACACCAAGAACACCTAGGGCAGCCCTGGAACAGCTTCTAAAGCTTTTTCTATTAATTAGAAATTCAAGTTCTGCTTTTTAAGAGATTAGAGATGTAAACAGGACACTAGAAACAATTTCTAGTGTTCTTAATTCAAGAGATTGATGGCTAATCTCTTTGAATTGATGAGAGATGAAGAAGATTAGATAAAAAGCCTCAAAGTGGCGTGACAAAGGAGAGGAGTGGCTGCTGGTTGCTTTTCTTTTTCATAACAACACTTAAATAGCTAGGTTAACACATTAAACCCTTGCCACATGTTACCCTTTGATTAGCTCTAGGTTTAAGTGACCCAATCATATTGTGCCAAGTGTCAAACTTATATTTAATCTTAATTTTAATCATCTTACATGATTAAAAAAATGCATTTGGCAAGCTTATGTGTAATCCCATATGTCACCATCTCATGGTGCCACGTGTCACACTGTGAAATGACCAAAATGCCCATGTGTCTTAATTTTGAGTTCTTAACCCAAAATAATTATTTTTCTTCTTCTAATTAATTTATATCAAATATAAATTAATTAATTAATCTCTATTAATTAATTTCTCATTAATTAAATTCATATTTAAACACTTTAAATATAAATTTAATTTATACTACACATCCAATAATCTAGATTTGGTTTCAAGTCATGCTAGGGACTTTGCAATTTAATTGCAAACCAAACCTATTTAATTAATCAATTAAACTCTTTAATTAATTAATTAAATCATATTTAAATAGGTGATAACTTGTGTATGTGTGTGACTTACTAGGCTCATCACTAATTGGCAATGAGACATGATATCAACTCTTAATATCATCAGAACTCTTTCTTACCATAAATGATTTCTCTAAATCATTTTATGAACCTCATAGACCATGGTTAACACCTAGCATAGCATGCCATGGCCACCCAATTAGTAATAAGGTTTACCTTAAATGAACCTATAATCATATGTTACCATGCACTAGAATCTCTCTGTTACAAAATCCCAACTCAAGCTAGAGTCATGGTTTATGTCAAACTCCATTTGCTATGAATATTATATTCTCTTTTAATTCCAGTTCTTGATTAAAAAGATTTTCTCATCAGAAACTCTTTTCTGAATAAATCTATCTGTCCTGGCCAGGAACTTGAAACATCAAGAATAATTAAATGAACATAGGATTTTATCTCTATTTACTTAGAGGAACAGATTCCATCTTGATCAACACATGCCCATATACCCATACATAATACAAGTATGAAAGCAGTATCAAACTCAAACTACCTATATACAAGATAATCTGCTATATATCAGTCTAAAGATTATACGATCGATATGATTTAAGACAAAACATTGACAAGAGTAAACTCCATGTGCTTGTCATAAGTGTCACTGGTTCAGCCTACTTATCATTTATAAGTGCCTATCATGTTTGTTATATGGCATGAGACTCACCATTCCATCTTATTTATATCTCATATAAATAACTTGGGAACAAACATGAATACAATCTTTCTGGATAAGTCATGTCCTTATTATGAAGTATCCTTGATTGTGAACCTATTTATGATACTTTGTGCTAGAAATATTGTCACTCATATTCTTAACAACTTAAGAATAATATTTCTAATAAAATATCAATGGACCTTTTCTATTACACATAAATATATTATGTAAACGGAAAAGTGGAAATGCCTTTTATTAATAAAAATATGTACAAGATACATACTAAATGATATGCTCTAGGGCATACTACTAACAATCTCCCACTAGCACTAGAGCCATTCATTACAATATCTTAGACCTATCTTCTCAAGATGTCGGTCTAAGCGAGTGACATAGGCTTAGTGAATGGATCACCGGATTTTCGGTGATGCTATTTTCTGCATGGCTACATCGCTCCCCAACTATTTCTCTGATAATGTGGTAGCGCCTTTCTATGTGTTTGGATTTACGGTGAGACCTTGGTTCCTTAGCTCAGATGATCGCTCCATTATTGTCACAAGGTAGTAGAACTGCGACTCAATGGAAGGAACTATGTAAGTTCTGTCATGAACTTCTTTATCCAAACAACTTCCTTTGCAGCATCTGATGCAGCAATATACTCAGCCTCTGTAGTGGAATCTGCAGTCGTGCTCTGTTTGGAACTCTTCCAACTGACTGCACCTCCATTACAAATGAACACATATCCAGAGGTAAACTTTCTATTATCGATATCTGATTGGAAATCAGAATCAGTATAACCATCCAATTGCAAGTCTCCACCTCCATAAATCAAGAATAAATCCTTAGTTCTTCTCAAGTACTTAAGAATATTCTTAACAGCTATCCAGTATTCCAAACCTGGATTGGATTGATTCCTTTCTAGTCAAACTAACAGCATATGCAATATCCGGCCTAGCACACAACATTGCATACATTAAAATTCCAATAGCCGAAGCATATGGAATCCTGGCCATCTTATCTCTTTCTTCAGGTGTCTTTGGAGACATCTCTTTAGAAAGATGGATACCATGTCTCACTGGTAACAATCCTCTCTTGGAATCAAGCATGTTAAACCTCTTTAACACCTTTTCCAAGTATAGACTTTGGGATAAACCAATTATTCTTTTCGCTCTATTTCTATAGATGCGAATCCCAAGAATATAGGTTGCCTCCCTTAAGTCTTTCATGGAGAATGTATTTGACAACCATACCTTTATAGTTGTCAACATACCTGTGTCATTACCCATCAACAGTATGTCATCCACATATAAGACAAGGAAAGTGATAGCACTGTCACTAACCTTCTTATATACACATGGCTCATCCTTATTTTTGATAAAACTAAAGGATTTAATGGCTTCATCAAAATGGATGTTCCAACTCCTTGAAGCTTGTTTCAACCCATAAATAGATCGCTTTAGCTTGCATACCTTGGAACCATCTTGGGATTCAAAACCCCTAGGTTGTTCCATGAAAATGTTTTCTTCAATGTATCCATTGAGAAAAGCTATTTTGACATCCATCTGCCAAATCTCATAATCATAGTATGCAGCTATTGCTAATAAAATCCTAATTGATTTAAGCATGGCAACAGGCGAGAAAGTCTCCTCATAGTCGATTCCTTGCCTTTGGCGAAACCCTTTCGCTACTAGCCTTGCCTTATAGGTCTCTACCTTTCCATCAGAACCAATTTTCTTCTTGAAAACCCATTTGTTCCCTATAGGTACAATACCTTCAGGTGGGTCAACAAGATCCCAAACTTGATTCTTATACATGGAATCAATCTCAGATTTCATAGCATCAATCCATTTTGAAGAGTCTATATCTGATATATCTTCTTCATAAGTAAGTGGATCATCTCCATGATCTACTTCTTCATGAGTAGACAACTCTTGTTCTTCTTCATGAAGAAAATCATATCTCACTGGTGGGTGAGATACCCTGGTTGTTCTACGAGGAACAGCTGTAGATGTTTCATCAACGGGTATAGGTTGACTAGATGGATCTATATCTATCTGATCTGTTGTTTGGTCAGAATTCTCCAATTCTAACTCTATTTGCCTTCCTTTGCCTCATTCTTGAACAAACTGTTGTTCAAGAAATGTGGCATCTCTACTTATCACAACCTTTTGTGAAGTAGGCAAATAAAAATAATACCCAAAACTATCTTTTGGATATCCAACAAATCGACCTTTTTCTGATTTGGTCTCCAATTTATCAGTGTTCAGTTTTTTGATATAAGCTGGACAACCGCAAATCTTAACATGCTTAAGACTTGGTTTTCTTCCATGCCATATCTCATAAGGTGTGGAAGAAATTGATTTTGATGGAATCCTATTCAGAATATACAAAGCTGATTCTAATGCAAATCCCCAAAAGAAGATTGGCATATCAGTATAGCTCATCATACTACGTACCATATCCAATAGGGTACGATTTCTCCTTTCTGATACACCATTCAGTTGTGGCGTTCCTGGAGGAGTTAGCTGAGAAACAATGCCATGCTGTCTCAAGTATTCATCAAATTCAGTACTCAAATATTCACCTCCACGATATGATCGAAGAGCTTTAATACTCTTTCCTGTTTGATTTTCTACTTCAGATTTAAATTCTTTGAACTTTTCAAAAGATTCATGTTTGTATTTCATCAAATACAAATACTCAAACCTTGATTTATCATCAGTAAAGGTAATAAAATAATGAAAGCCCCCTCTAGCCATTTCTTTAAATGGACCACATACATCACTATGTATTAGGTCCAAAATATTTTCAGCTCTTAGCCCTTGTCCAACAAAGGTTGATCTAGTCATTTTGCCCTGAAGGTAAGATTCACAAGTTGGAATAGGCTCAGAGCCCAATAAGGATAGAATCCCCATTTTCTCCAGTTTTTCAATCCTATCTTTTGCAACATGACATAACCTTAAGTGCCAAATATATTTTGAACTTGAGTTGGTTTTCACCATGGCATTGCATTCTTTTAGATCACTTGCATTCAATTTGTGTTTGTCATTATTATCCAAATAATAAAGACCATCATTCATATAACCCGAACCAACATATTTATTTCCAAAATAAATATTGCAAACATCATCTGTGAACTGAAATTCATAGCCATTTCTAGTCAAACTAGATATAGAAATGATGTTCTTAAAAGCATCAGGTACATATAAAATATTATCCAAACACAAAACATGTCCAAACATGTAAAAAGATTTAGATCCTATGGCTAAAGCTTCAACAGTTGAGCCATTGCCAATCTGGACTCTAATATCTTGAGAACGCAAGCTGCTACTATTTGCTAGTTCCTGCATATCATTAAAAAAGTGAGAACTAGCACCAGTATCTAAAACCCAAGCTGTAGATGTACTATGAGTATCATCAGAATCTAAATAACAAGATATGGACATACCTTCTGAAGGTGTATCCTTTTTGTCCTTCAGAGAAGCAAGATACTCTGGACAATTCCTTTTCCAGTGCCCATTCTTTTGGCAGTGGAAACACTTTCCTTTGCCTCCATCAGATACATGGTGACTTTAGCAATATGTAGACTTTTAACTGATAAGGAAAGGGCTTGAATACATATTGCTAAAGTTTCTACATGTGGTGTTTATGTTGCTAATGTAGAGGTGCCTGTTAGTAGTATGCCCTAGAGCATATCATTTAGTATGTATCTTGTACATATTTTTATTAATAAAAGGCATTTCTACTTTTCCGTTTATATAATATATTTATGTGTAATAGAAAAGGTCCATTGATATTTTATTAGAAATATTATTCTTAAGTTGTTAAGAATATGAGTGACAATATTTCTAGCACAAAGTATCATAAATAAGGACATGACTTATCCAGAAAGATTGTATTCATGTTTGTTCCCAAGTTATTTATATGAGATATAAATAAGATGGAATGGTGAGTCTCATGCCATATAACAAACATGATAGGCACTTATAAATGATAAGTAGGCCGAACCAGTGACACTTATGACAAGCACATGGAGTTTACTCTTGTCAATGTTTTGTCATAAATCATATCGATGCATATAATCTTTAGACCGAGATAGCACAGCTTATCTTGTATATAGGTAGTTTGAGTTTGATACTGCTTTCATACTTGTACTGTGTATGGGTATATGGGCATGTGTTGGCTCCTACTAGTTATATATGGAGGTAGGTGTTGATCAAGATGGAATCTGTTCCTCTAAGTAAATAGAGATAAAATCCTATGTTCATTTAATTGTTCTTGATGTTTCAAGTTCCTGGCCATGACAGATAGATTTATTCGTAAAAGAGTTTCGATGAGAAAATCTTTTAATCAAGAACTGGAATTAAAAGAGAACATAATATTCATAGCAAATGGAGTTTGACATAAACCATGACTCCAGCTTGAGTTGGGATTTTGTAACAGAGAGATTCTAGTGCATGGTAACATATGATTATAGGTTCATTTAAGGTAAACCTTATTACTAATTGAGTGGCCATGGCATGCTATGCTAGGTGTTAACCATGGTTTATGAGGTTCATAAAATGATTTAGAGAAATCATTTATGGTAAGAAAGAGTTCTGATGATATTAAGAGTTGATATCATGTCTCATTGCCAATTAGTGATGAGCCTAGTAAGTCACACACATACACAAGTTATCACCTATTTAAATATGATTTAATTAATTAATTAAAGAGTTTAATTGATTAATTAAATAGGTTTGGTTTGCAATTAAATTGCAAAGTCCCTAGCATGACTTGAAACCAAATCTAGATTATTGGATGTGTAGTATAAATTAAATTTATATTTAAAGTGTTTAAATATGAATTTAATTAATGAGAAATTAATTAATAGAGATTAATTAATTAATTTATATTTGATATAAATTAATTAGAAGAAGAAAAATAATTATTTTGGGTTAAGAACTCAAAATTAAGACACATGGGCATTTTGGTCATTTCACAGTGTGACACGTGGCACCATGAGATGGTGACATATGGGATTACACATAAGCTTGCCAAATGCATTTTTTTAATCATGTAAGATGATTAAAATTAAGATTAAATATAAGTTTGACACTTGGCACAATATGATTGGGTCACTTAAACCTAGAGCTAATCAAAGGGTAACATGTGGCAAGGGTTTAATGTGTTAACCTAGCTATTTAAGTGTTGTTATGAAAAAGAAAAGCAACCAGCAGCCACTCCTCTCCTTTGTCACGCCACTTTGAGGCTTTTTATCTAATCTTCTTCATCTCTCATCAATTCAAAGAGATTAGCCATCAATCTCTTGAATTAAGAACACTAGAAATTGTTTCTAGTGTCCTGTTTACATCTCTAATCTCTTAAAAAGCAGAACTTGAATTTCTAATTAATAGAAAAAGCTTTAGAAGCTGTTCAAGGGCTGCCATAGGTGTTCTTGGTGTGGACAAGCTAGAGGGACAACATCTGGTGTCCTGAAGACGAATCTCAAATGCGCAGATACGCTGCAGTGCATCAAGAGGTTAGTGTAATCGTTCTTGATTTAATCTAGGGTTCTAAAATTAATCTGATTAATTTTAAAATCTTAAATGGCAAATACATATCCAAAAACATATTAAAAGTTTTAATATGTTGTTTATCATTGAAATCAAAAAGATAAAAATAAATCTTGCATGATGCATGTGACCCTAGGTGAAAATTTTTGAATTCAATGGTATAAACTTGTGTTTTTCACGCTTCCGTTCCTTCAATTGGTATCAGAGCCACTATATTTGCTATTTAGATTGTTGATTATATGATTTAATTGTGTATTTGATCATGAGATCAAAAGATCATTGCTAGTTGCAAAGCAAGGTGGCGGCATATTTACAAAAAAAACACCATCAATGGTGCGCATGGTTTGGCTACCATGGGTGGTTCAAGGTTTGGTTTTTAATTCTGAAATTGTTGTATGATCTAAAGCCTATTCTTTGACTAATTAAAGTGTTTAATTAGTAATTTTAATCACACAATTAAATTATGATTCAAATCAGAATTTTAAAAGTTATTTGAATGTGATTCAAATCCGAATTTTAAAGTTGTTTGAATCATATTTAAATCTGATTTTTAAAAATTGATTGAATAAAATTCAGATCTGATTTTTTAAAAAATGTTTGAATGTGATTCAAATCTAATTTTTTAAAAAATGTTTGAATGTGATTCCAATCTGAATTTTTAAAGTTGTTTGAATGTGATTCAAATCTGAATTTTTAAATTTGTTTGAATGAGATTCAAATCTGAATTTTTAAATTTATTTGAATCATATTCAAATCTGGATTTTTAAGTTGAATATGAGATATTCAATTTAATTTAAGTATGTATGTTTTATTTAATTGTTAAATAGTGATATGCATAATGGATGATCATGGACTATAAAAGACCAATGTGATTGGATTTATTTCTTTTATGTTTCTTTGGGATTGTAAATTAATTAATTTATTTTAATTTATTTTGGGCATGTATTATTAAGTTTGTAATAATTTTTGAGTTGTAATTTTATTTATTTAAGTTCTTATAAATTCGCCTTGGTATGCCAAGGATTACCATGTAACAATGGATTGCAAGAAGTTCAAGGAGGTCAAGAGCATTGATGGGACCAGTGAGAGGAATTCAAGATCAAGTGTTGATTATGTACTCCTTCAGCAACTCTTGTAAAATGAATGAATGAATGAAATGCACCTAGGAATGCCCTGATTCAATTCTTGGTGGCTCAGAATTGAATCCCTTAGAAAGTCCATGATCATACCATATTTATTGCTTATCCATGAATGCATGAGATGTATGGGAATGTATGCTATTCTATCATATATGCATGCTAATTGGATAATGTGCAAAATGAGACCTTAATAGTAATTAGAATGACCATAAAATCTTCCAAACAAATGATTAAGTTGGAAATGCTAAAGTAATTATAACATAGGCCCTCCATTGGGGCAATTATTTTAAGAAATTTTAAATAGTTGCATAAGATGCAATTAATTTAAGAGATTTTCTTAAGAATAATTGTTAAGCATGAGATGTTGTAAATATGTAAATGGTTTGGTGGCCAATATTGGATGTACCTGAGGACATTAAAATTATTTGCATAATTATTGGCTTAATGGGATCAACTTAACTAATGCAAGATAAGTCAATAATGGATGTACCTGAGATTTTGAGCATTAGGGGCTAGGTAAAGGATTGAACCTCACATGAGATGTGATGGGCAAGGAGTTGCTCACTTATAGTTTATTGTGATTCCAATAATGGATGTACCTGAGGATGATCAATATAATTATAAGAATTCAATCACCCACTAGAAATCCATCCAACTAGGATTTCCGTTTTCTACTTTGGAAGTGTAGGATTTGCTAAGTTAGTGGGAGGACCAATTTGATTAAAAGACCATAATCATTTTGGTTAATTACATGATACATTTACTAATTAATGGTTTATTTTCTCAGCTTAATTTTCCGATAAAAATGAGCACAAAACAACCACCACCATCCAATATCCTTGCAAGCATACTTGATCACAATAGGTTGACAGGACCTAATCTGTCTAATTGGCTAAGAAATTTGAAACTTGTCCTGAACCTTGAACATATAGGATATGTTCTAGATTCAAATGTTCCTGGTCCCTTACCTCCAGAGGCCACACAAGAGGAACATGAAACTTTGGACAAATGGAAGGAGCATGATATGAGAGCTAAGTGTTACATGCTTGCTTTCATGAGTAATGAGTTACAGAAGCAACATGAGAACATGCAGAGTGCGAGTGAGATCCTCCTTCACCTACAAGAGTTGTATGGTAAGCACAGCAGGAATGCTAGGTATGAGATATCTAGACAGCTATTCCGTATGAGGATGTCTGAGGGACAGAATGTTGGGGATCATGTCCACAAGATGATTCGGCTGATTGAGCAGTTGGAACATCTTGACTTCAACATGGATTTCCAACTACAGATGGATTTGATCCTTCAGTCCCTTTCTGAGTCTTTTGGGAATTTTGTGACAAATTTCCATATGACTAAACAGGAATGCACCTTAGCTGGTTTACTCAACATGCTGGTTATTGCCCAAAAGAATATGCCAGGCAATAAAGGAAAAGAGGTAGCTTTGGTTGCATCTTCTTCTGCTAGAAAGTCCAACAAGAAGAAGGGCAATAAGAAAAAGAAACCTTAGATTCCTGGTCCTTCCAAGAAAATAGCTAAACAGAAAAGGAAGACTAAAGCTGATGGAGGCAAAGGAAAGTGTTTCCACTGCCAAAAGAATGGGCACTGGAAAAGGAACTGCCCAGAGTATCTTGCTTCTCTGAAGGACAAAAAGGATACACCTTCGGAAGGTATGTCCATATCTTGTTATTTAGATTCTGATGATACTCATAGTACATCTACAGCTTGGGTTTTAGATACTGGTGCTAGTTCTCACTTTTTTAATGATATGCAGGAACTAGCAAATAGTAGCAGCTTGCGTTCTCAAGATATTAGAGTCCAGATTGGCAATGGCTCAACTGTTGAAGCTTTAGCCATAGGATCTAAATCTTTTTACATGTTTGGACATGTTTTGTGTTTGGATAATATTTTATATGTACCTGATGCTTTTAAGAACATCATTTCTATATCTAGTTTGACTAGAAATGGCTATGAATTTCAGTTCACAGATGATGTTTGCAATATTTATTTTGGAAATAAATATGTTGGTTCGGGTTATATGAATGATGGTCTTTATTATTTGGATAATAATGACAAACACAAATTGAATGCAAGTGATCTAAAAGAATGCAATGCCATGGTGAAAACCAACTCAAGTTCAAAATATATTTGGCACTTAAGGTTATGTCATGTTGCAAAAGATAGGATTGAAAAACTGGAGAAAATGGGGATTCTATCCTTATTGGGCTCTGAGCCTATTCCAACTTGTGAATCTTACCTTCAGGGCAAAATGACTAGATCAACCTTTGTTGGACAAGGGCTAAGAGCTGAAAATATTTTGGACCTAATACATAGTGATGTATGTGGTCCATTTAAAGAAATGGCTAGAGGGGGCTTTCATTATTTTATTACCTTTACTGATGATAAATCAAGGTTTGAGTATTTGTATTTGATGAAATACAAACATGAATCTTTTGAAAAGTTCAAAGAATTTAAATCTGAAGTAGAAAATCAAACAGGAAAGAGTATTAAAGCTCTTCGATCATATCGTGGAGGTGAATATTTGAGTACTGAATTTGATGAATACTTGAGACAGCATGGCATTGTTTCTCAGCTAACTCCTCCAGAACGCCACAACTGAATGGTGTATCGAAGGAGAAATCGCACTTATTGGATATGGTACGTAGTATGATGAGCTATACTGATATGCCAATCTTCTTTTGGGGATTTGCATTAGAATCAGCTTTGTATATTCTGAATAGGATTCCATCAAAATCAATTTCTTCCACACCTTATGAGATATGGCATGGAAGAAAACCAAGTCTTAAGCATGTTAAGATTTGCGTTGTCCACTTATATCAAAAATCGAACATCGATAAATTGGAGACCAAATCAAAAAGGTCGATTTGTTGGATATCCAAAAGATAGTTTTGGGTATTATTTTTATTTGCCTACTTCACAAAAGGTTGTGATAGTAGAGATGCCACATTTCTTGAACAAATGTTTGTTCAAGAATGAGGCAAAGGAAGGCAAATAGAGTTAGAATTGGAGAATTCGACCAAACAACGCATCGAGATAGATATAGATCCATCTAGTCAACCTATACCCGTTGATGAAACATCTACACTGCTCCTCGTAGAACAACTGGTATCTCACCCACCAGTGAGATATGATTTTCTTCATGAAGAAGAACAAGAGTTGTCTACTCATGAAGAAGTAGATCATGGAGATGATCCACTTACTTATGACGAAGATATATCAGATATAGCCTCTTCAAAATGGATTGATGCTATGAAATCGAGATTGATTCCATGTATAAGAATCAAGTTTGGGATCTTGTTGACCCAATTCAAGGTATTGTACCTATAGGGAACAAATGGGTTTTCAAGAAGAAAATTGGTTATGATGGAAAGGTAGAGACCTATAAGGCAAGGCTAGTAGCGAAAGGGTTTCGCCAAAGGCAAGGAATCGACTATGAGGAGACTTTCTCACCTGTTGCCATGCTTAAATCAATTAGGATTTTATTAGCAATAGCTGCATACTATGATTATGAGATTTGGCAGATGGATGTCAAAATAGCTTTTCTCAACGGATACATTGAAGAAAACATTTTCATGGAACAACCTAGGGGTTTTGAATCCCAAGATGGTTCCAAGGTATGCAAGCTAAAGCGATCTATTTATGGGTTGAAACAAGCTTCAAGGAGTTGGAACATCCATTTTGATGAAGCCATTAAATCCTTTAGTTTTATCAAAAATAAGGATGAGCCATGTGTATATAAGAAGGTTAGTGACAGTGCTATCACTTTCCTTGTCTTATATGTGGATGACATACTGTTGATGGGTAATGACACAGGTATGTTGACAACTATAAAGGTATGGTTGTCAAATACATTCTCCATGAAAGACTTAGGGGAGGCAACCTATATTCTTGGGATTCGCATCTATAGAAATAGAGCGAAAAGAATAATTGGTTTATCCCAAAGTCTATACTTGGAAAAGGTGTTAAAGAGGTTTAACATGCTTGATTCCAAGAGAGGATTGTTACCAGTGAGACATGGTATCCATCTTTCTAAAGAGATGTCTCCAAAGACACCTGAAGAAAGAGATAAGATGGCCAGGATTCCATATGCTTCGGCTATTGGAATTTTAATGTATGCAATGTTGTGTGCTAGGCCGGATATTGCATATGCTGTTAGTTTGACTAGAAAGGAATCAATCCAATCCAGGTTTGGAATACTGGATAGCTGTTAAGAATATTCTTAAGTACTTGAGAAGAACTAAGGATTTATTCTTGATTTATGGAGGTGGAGACTTGCAATTGGATGGTTATACTGATTCTGATTTCCAATCAGATATCGATAATAGTAAGTATACCTCTGGATATGTGTTCATTTGTAATGGAGGTGCGATAGTTGGAAGAGTTCCAAACAGAGCACGATCGCAGATTCCACTACGTAGGTCGAGTATATTGTCGCATCGATGTCGCAAAGGAAGTTGTTTGGATAAAGAAGTTCATGATGTAACTTACAGAGTTCCTTCCATTGAGTCGCCAGTTCTACTACATCGTGACAATAATGGAGCAATCATACAGCTAAGGAACCAAGGTCTCACCGTAAATCCAAACACATAGAAAGGCGCTACCACATTATCGGAGAAATAGTTGGGCGGCGATGTAGCCATGCAGAAAATAGCATCACCTGAAAATCCACCGATCCATTCACTAAGCCTATGTCACGCACTCGCTTAGACCGACATCTTGAGAAGATAGGTCTAAGATATTGTAATGAATGGCTCTAGTGCTAGTGGGAGATTGTTAGTAGTATGCCCTAGAGCATATCATTTAGTATGTATCTTGTACATATTTTTATTAATAAAAGGCATTTCCACTTTTCCGTTTACATAATATATTTATGTGTAATAGAAAAGGTCCATTGATATTTTATTAGAAATATTATTCTTAAGTTGTTAAGAATATGAGTGACAATATTTCTAGCACAAAGTATCATAAATAGTTTCACAATCAAGGATACTTCATAATAAGGACATGACTTATCCGTAAAGATTGTATTCATGTTTGTTCCCAAGTTATTTATATGAGATATAAATAAGATGGAATGGTGAGTCTCATGCCATATAACAAACATGATAGGCACTTATAAATGATAAGTAGGTCGAACGGTGACACTTATGACAAGCACATGGAGTTTACTCTTGTCAATGTTTTGTCATAAATCATATCAAGTATAATCTTTAGACCTGATATAGCACAGTTATCTTGTATATAGGTAGTTTGAGTTTGATACTGCTTTCATACTTGTATTATGTATGGGTATATGGGCATGTGTTGATCAAGATGGAATCTGTTCCTCTAAGTAAATAGAGATAAAATCCTATGTTCATTTAATTATTCTTGATGTTTCAAGTTCCTGGCCAGGACAGATAGATTTATTCAGAAAAGAGTTTCTGATGAGAAAATCTTTTTAATCAAGAACTGGAATTAAAAGAGAATATAATATTCATAGCAAATGGAGTTTGACATAAACCATGACTCTAGCTTGAGTTGGGATTTTGTAACAGAGAGATTCTAGTGCATGGTAACATATGATTATAGGTTCATTTAAGGTAAACCTTATTACTAATTGGGTGGCCATGGCATGCTATGCTAGGTGTTAACCATGGTCTATGAGGTTCATAAAATGATTTAGAGAAATCATTTATGGTAAGAAAGAGTTCTGATGATATTAAGAGTTGATATCATGTCTCATTGCCAATTAGTGATGAGCCTAGTAAGTCACACACATACACAAGTTATCACCTATTTAAATATGATTTAATTAATTAATTAAAGAGTTTAATTGATTAATTAAATAGGTTTGGTTTGCAATTAAATTGCAAAGTCCCTAGCATGACTTGAAACCAAATCTAGATTATTGGATGTGTAGTATAAATTAAATTTATATTTAAAGTGTTTAAATATGAATTTAATTAATGAGAAATTAATTAATAGAGATTAATTAATTAATTTATATTTGATATAAATTAATTAGAAGAAGAAAAATAATTATTTTGGATTAAGAACTCAAAATTAAGACACAGGGGCATTTTGGTCATTTCACATTGTGACATGTGGCACCATGAGATGGTGACACATGGGATTACACATAAGCTTGCCAAATGTTTTTTTTTTAATCATGTAAGATGATTAAAATCAAGATTAAATATAGGTTTGACACTTGGCACAATGTGATTGGGTCACTTAAACCTAGAGCTAATCAAAGGGTGACATGTGGCAAGGGTTTAATGTGTTAACCTAGCTATTTAAGTGTTGTTGTGAAAAAGAAAAGCAACCAGCAGCCACTCCTCTCCTTTGTCATGCCACTTTGAGGCTTTTCATCTAATCTTCTTTATCTCTCATCAATTCAAAGAGATTAGCCATCAATCTATTGAATTAAGAACACTAGAAATTGTTTCTAGTGTCCTGTTTACATCTCTAATCTCTTAAAAAGCAGAACTTGAATTTCTAATTAATAAAAAAAGCTTTAGAAGATTTTCAAGGGCTGCCATAGGTGTTCTTGGTGTGGACAAGCTAGAGGGACAACATCTGGTATCCTGAAGACGAATCTTAAAGGCGCAGACACGCTGCAGTACATCAAGAGATTAGTGTAATCGTTCTTGATTTAATCTAGGATTCTAAAATTAATCTGATTAATTTTAAAATCTTAAATGGCAAATACAGATCCAAAAACATATTAAAAGAGTTTTAATATGTTGTTTATCATTGAAATCAAAAAGATAAAAATAAATCTTGCATGATGCATGTGACCCTAGGTGAAAATTTTTGAATTCAATGGTATAAACTTGTGTTTTTCACGCTTCCATTCCTTCAGTGCCCTTCCTTCATATGCTCAAGGATTGTCATTTAGCTAAGGAGGTTTGGCAGAATATTTGTCTTAGGAAGGAATAGGTTAGTCTGATGCAAAGAGAGGAGTTAGTTGAAAATTGGGTGTTGCAAAAATATTAAAGTGAAGGAACCAATTATTGATGGGTGGAATGGCAAGTTCATGCTAGTTCATTTGGTTTAAGATGAATGTGATAGCTATTAGTAGTATGCCCTAAAGCATATTTGTATCTTGTAAAATTTTATTCCCTTTTTAATGGCATATATATTTTCTTTTAATATAAATTGTTTATATTTAATTGAAAATGTCCTTTAACATCTTGTTAGATGTTCTATTTTTAAGGTGTTAAAAATATGAGTGAAGAAATATTCTAGTACAAGTGTTATAAATTTTAGTTCATAATCTAGGATACCTCATTGGGCATGATTTATCCGGATAGATTGTCACCCTTGTTTGTTTCCATAGTTTAGTATGAGATACTATTGAGATGGAATAGTGAGTCTCATGTCATATGACAAACATGATGGGCACTTGTGGGATAAGTGAGCTGAACCAATGATATGAATATAACGTATACATGGAGTTTACTCTTGTCAATACATTGTCATATAGATCATAATAGTGCACATAATCTCTTGACCTAAGATAACATCGTTATCTTGTATATAAGTGGTTTGAGTTTAATACTGCTTTCATGCTTGTACTAGGTATAAGTATATGGGCATGTGTTGACTCTGACTAGTTATATATAGAGATAAGTGTTAGTCAAGATAGGATTCGTTACCCTAAGTAAATAGGGATAAAATCCTATGTCCATTTAAATTATTCTTGATAAGCTAAGTTCCTAGTCAGGACAAATAGACTTAGTCAGAAAAGAGTTTCTGATTAGAAAGTCTTATTAATCAAGTATTAGAATTAAAATGAGGACATATGATTCTAAGCATTAAGAGTTTGACATATATCATGACTCTAACTAGAATCGAGATTTTGTAATGAAGAGATTTTATTGCATGGCATGCATGATTAAAGTTCATGAGTTAAGGATTAATTCATAACTAATTGAGTAATCACGGTATACTATGCTAGGTGTCAACCATTATTTATGAGAACTATAAATGAAAAGGTAATTTCATTTTAAGTATAGAATAGTTTCAATAATATTAAAGAGTTAATATTATTCTCATTATCAATTAGTAATGAACCTAGTAAGTCACACACATAAGAATAACATGACCAAAGCAAAAATTAATTTGATTAATTGATTAAATAGTTTAGTTAATTAATCAAATTTAATATTTTAGTTTGCAATTAAATTACAAAGTCCCTAGAAAACACATTTAATTATTGAATTAGATATGGACACTTATTAAGCTAATTTTACTTATGGAAATTAAAATATTTAAAGGTAAGAGATAGAAAAAGAAGATAAGTCTTTTTCTTCTTCTTCCATATTGGCTGAACCTTTCTCTCTCCCATAACCAATTCTTCATCTTCTTCCTTTATTGCTTAATTCAAGAGAAATTAAAAGTTGTTACTCTTGAATTAAAGATTGAGAAATTGTTTCTCTTCACTTCCATAAAGTTATACCAAGATAAAACCCTAAACTCGACTTTCTTCAATCTTGGCCAAATCAAAGGAAGGACAAGGAAGGAGTTTTGGTTTATTCAAAAAAGCTTTAGTCATCTTGTTTGTGTGGACAAGCTAGAGGATCAATAATTAACGGCCTTCACTACCCAGATTAGGTATTGGATTTGATTTTGCACCTAAGGATAAAATCCCTAAACTTTAACTTGTTATTTTTAGGGCTTTTGTTTCCTAATGGCAATTAGACATGTTAGCAATTGAGTTATAATTTTTAATTAAAAATTACTATTTTTACACCCTTTGGTGCATTATTCTTTCAATTTGTATCAGAGCCACCCTAATTTATGATTAGAAACTTTAATTCATGTTTGAGACTTTAGAACATTGCATTAGATGTAAGTTTGAGCAAGAAAAATCATCAATCTTGATCAGCCCCTATTCAGCCATGTTGAGAACATGTTTGATCAAAATTTGTTTTTATGGTTTTTCTTTTTTTTTTTTGGTGGTTAAAGTGTTTAATCTAAGTCCCAATATAAATATAACATTGTTTATGAATGAGATTAATAAGAAGCTAATTTTAATTTTAAATATTGGATATTTAGAATTAAAATTCATATTCAAGAGCTGGATGTGTAAAATGGCATGAAGGATGATCATGGACTTAGGAGACCAATGTGACTGATTTCTAATGTAATAATTAATTTTATTTTAGAGCATAAAGATTATAATTTATTTATTTGGGCTTTTGAGCTCATTTCTTTGTAATTTCACCTTGGTATGCCAAGGCAAATAAATGTATGACATTAATGGAATTTACAAGAAGAAATAGAGTTCAAGATATTGATGGAGATCTGTGGGAGCACAAGACTTTAAGAGTTGATGATTTATAATCAAGCTTCAAATAGATGGATGATAACCTAGGATGCCTTTAAATCTAATCCTTGTGGCTAGGATTAGATTTCCATAGAATAGTCCATGATCATGTATTTTACATTTTTTATTGATGAAAATGTTCATGAATGTATATGGGATATGCATGAAAAATGGATAATGTGCACAGTGAGACCAAAAAGTAATTAAGTCGGCCAAGAAATCTTCCAATCAAATGATTAAGTTAGTAATGGTGTAATTTTTAAAATTTTATTATGGCTCTCCACTAAGGCAATTATTTGAGAAATTTTAAACATTTACATTATTAGCTATGGTAATATAGGAATGATGTATTTGATTTAAGAGATTTTCTTAAAATAAATGTTGAAACATGTGATGTTGTGAATATGTAAATACTTTAGTGATCAAGAATGGATGTACCTGAGGTCATTAAGGTTCAAATTTTTATATTTACTAGCTTAGTGGGCTTAACTTAACTAATGCAAAATAAACCAAGAATGAATGTACCTAAGGTTTTGAGCATTAGGAGCCAAATTAATGATTAAACCTCACATGAGATGTGAAGAGTAAAGTGTTACTCACTTATAAATTATTATGAATCTAAGAATAGATGTACTTGAGGATGATTAATAAGTATGAGAATTCAATCACTCACTAGAAATCCACCCTAATTGGGATGTCCATTTTCTAGTTTGAAAGTGTATGATTCGCCAAATTAGTGAGGGACCAATTTAATTAAAAGGCCATGATCATTTTGGTCAGTTACATGATACAATAAACTAGTTGGAATCTTGTTATTTTCTATAGTTTAATATGATAAAATAATAACACAACCATCCAATGTTCTTACTAGTATACTAGATAATAATAGGCTAATTGGGCCTAATTTCTTGGATTGGTTGAGAAATCTAAAGATTGTATTGAATTTGGTGCATATAGGATATGTTCTAGATTTTAAAGTTACTAGTCCTTTACTAGAAGGGACACCAGAGGAACGTGACACTTTAGATAGGTGGAAAGAGCATGTCATGCGAGCCAGGTGCTACATGCTAGTTTCTATGACCAATGAGTTACAGAAGCAGCATGAGAAAATGCAATCTACATCTGAAATCCTAGATCACTTATAAGAGTTGTATGGTGAACATAGCAGGAATGCTAGATATGAGATATCTAAATAGTTGTTTAGGATGAGGATGATGAAAGGAATAGATGTGGGAGTTCATGTAGACAAGATGATTAGGATTATTGAGCAGCTTAAGGCACTTGATTTTACCATGGACTTTACTTTGCAAACAGAATTGGTCTTGCAATCCCTTCTAGAGTCATTTGGATCTTTTATCACAAATTTTTATATGACAAAATAGGAATGCACTTTGGCTGATTTGTTGAATTTGTTAGTCATTGCTTAAAAGAATATGCCTAGCAATAAAGGGAAAGAACTTGCATTAATTGCTTCTTTTTCCGAAAAGTCCAAGAAGAAGAAAAGCAACAAAAGGAAGAAAACTTTTGTCCCTATTCCTTCTGGTAGGATTGCCAACAACCAATCCCAAAATAAAAGGAAGACTAAAGCAATTGCTGATAAAGGAAAATGTTTCCATTGTCAGAAGGATGGGCACTAAAAAAGAAATTGCCCAGAGTATTTGACATCTCTGAAAGACAAAAATAATAAGCTTGAAAGAAAAAATGCACCTTAAGGTGCAAGGTTTAGCAATTTAAAATTTTTTAATACCTAGGGTTTCATGCATAGTGCAAACTAATTAAACTATTGAAAATTACATAATTTGATGATAACAAATTATGTTTCAATTGCTAACATGCCTAATTGTCATTAAAAAATAAAAACCCCAAATTTAACAAGTTTTGGTCTAGGAAAAATTACCCTTAAGGCACTAAATCAAATTCTACTACCAATCTGGGGAGTGTAGACCATCAAGTGTTGGCCCTCTAGCTTTTCCATATGAGCAACTTTGATCAAAGCACCTTGATTGAACCAAACCCTTTGATTCTTCCCTTTTGTGATTCGGCCAAGATGGGAATCAAGCAAGGAGTTTAGTTATTCTAGGTTTTTTTTTTATAGAAGTGATGAGAAATACTTTCTCAAGATTTAATTCAAGAGTAACAATACTTATTTCTCTTGAATCATGCAAAGGAATAAGAAAGAAATTCTTTGACTATGGTGAGAGGTGGGTCGGCCAAGATAGAGAAGGAAGAAGATGATAGTTGTCTTCTTTTCCTTTATCTCTTATATATCTAATTTCCTCAATTAAAATTTAATTAACAAGTGTCAACATTTAATTCACTAATTAAATGTGTTTTCCAAATCTTATTTGTCCACTTGTTAACTTGACATAATTAAGAAATTAAAATATTTGATTAATTAGTATTCATAATACTAATTAATTAACTAACTATTTTTCTCTCCATTTTTTACCAAGTCAAAGTAGTCAAAATTTGATCAAGTCAAACTTGTCAAATTTTGACTAAGTCTAATTTCCAAATTAATCAAATTAATTTTCTTCCTTATGCTTAGTTAATCAAGTTTATATTTAAATAATATTAACTTGAATACTTCATTGATAAATTTAGTTTCAAGTTATGCTAGAAACTTTGCAATCTAATTGCAAACTAAATATATTAATTTAATTAATTAATTAAATCATTTAATTAATTAATCAAATTAATTTTGCTTTGATCATATTGCTCTTATATGTGTGACTTACTAGGTTCATTACTAATTGATAATAAGAATAATATTAACTCTTTAATATTATTGGAACTATTCCAAACTCAAAATAAAAATCTCTTTTCATTTAAGTTCTCATAAATCATTGTTGACATCTAGCATTATGTACCATGACTAACCAATTAGTTATGAGTTATTCCCTAATTTATGAACATTGATCATATATGTCATGCACTAAAATCTCTCCATTATAAAATCCAGATTTCAGCTAGAGTCATGGTTTATGTCAAACTCTTATGCTTAGAATCATATGTCCTCATTTTAATTCTAATTCTTGATCAATGAGACTTTCGAGTTAGAAACTATTTTCTGACTAAGTCTATCTATCCTGGCTAAGAACTTCAATCATTAAGAACAATTCAAATGGATATAGGATTTTATCCCTATTTACTTAGAGTAACTAATGGCATCTTAAGTAGCACCTATCTCCATATATAACTAGTCAGAGCCAACACATGCTCGTATACTCATACATATAGTACCAGCGTGAAAGCAGTATCAAACTCAAATCACCCATATATAAGATAATTGTGTTATCTCAGGTTAAGGGATTATGTGCACTATTATGATCTATATAACAATATATTGATAAGAGTAAACTCCATGTACATATCATATTTATGTCACTGGTTCAGCCTACTTATCTCATAAGTGCCCACCATGTTTGTCATATGGCATGAGACTCACCATTCCATCCCATTAGTATCTCATACTAATCTATGGAAATAAATAAAGGTGACAATTCTTTCGGATAAATCATGTCCAGTGAGGTATCCTAGATTGTGAACTAAAATTAAAGGATAATTCTTAACAGCTTAAGAATAGAACATCTAACAAGATATTAAATGACATTTTCAATTAAATTTAAACCATTTAAATCCAAAAGAAAAGAATATTTGCAATTAATGAGAATAAATATTTACAAGATACAATACAATGATATGTATTAGAGCATACTACTAACAATCTCTCACTTGTACTAGAGCTAATCATTACAAAATTTTATACCCATCTTCTCAAGATGTTGATCTAACTGGTTTTGTGTCATGGCTTTAGTGAATGGATCAGTTGGGTTATCAATTGATTTTATTTTCTGCATGGCTACATCGCCTCTCTCAACTGTTTCTCTGATAATATGGTAGCACCTTTCTATGTATTTGGATTTCTAGTGAGATCAGGGTTCCTTAGCTTGAATAACAGCACCATTGTTGTCACAATATAAAGGAATTGGTGACACAATCGAAGGAATCACTCCAAGTTATGTAATGAAATTCTTTATCCAAACAGCTTCTTTTCCAGCATCAGATGCAGCAATATACTTAGCCTTTGCAGTGAAATCTATAGTTGTTGTCTGCTTAGAACTTTTTAAGCTAACTGCTCCTCCATTACATATAAACATAGAACCTGAGATGGACTTTCTATCATCCACATCTGATTACAAATCAGAATCTGTAAATCCATCTAATTGTAAATCACCTCCTCTATAGATCAAGCTTAAATTTTTAGTTCTTCTCAAGTACTTAAGGATATTTATGACAACAATCCAGTGTTCCAAAACTGGATTAGATTCAAACCTTCTAGTCAAACTAACGACATAAGTGATATCTGGCCTTGTACACAATATTACATATATAAGACTTCCAATTGCCAAAGCATATGAAATTCTTGCCATCTTATCTCTTTCCTCTGGTGTTTTTGGAGACATTTCCTTCGAAGGATGGATACTATGCCTTACAGGTAACAATCCCCTCTTGGAATTAAGCATGTTATATCTCTTTAACACCTTTTCTAAGTATAGACTTTGGGACAACCTATCATTCTTTTTGATGTATCTCTATAGATATGAATTCCCGGAATGTAGGTTACTTTCCCTACTTCTTTCATAGAGAAAGTATTAGACAAGCAAATTTTTACTGTAGTTAGCATGCCGACATCATTACCTATTAATAATATGTCATCCACATTCAAGACAAGAGAAGTGAGTGCACTCCCACTAACCTTCTTGTGCACACATGGCTCACCTTCGTTCTTGATAAAACTAAAAGATTTAATGGCTTTATCAAAATGAATGTTTTAGCTCCTCGAAGCTTGCTTTAGACCATAAATGGATATTTTAAGCTTGCATACTTTGGAACCATCCTTGGATTCAAAACTCCTAGGTTATTCTATGAATATGTTTTCCTCTATGTATCCATTAAGGAAAGTAGTTTTGATATTCATTTGCCAAATTTCATAATCATAGTATATTGCTATTGCTAATAAAATCCTAATGGATTTTAGCATGGCTACAGGTAAGAAAGTTTCTTCATAGTCAATTCGTTACCTTTGACAAAATCCTTTCGCTACTAGCCTTGCTTTATAGGTTTCTACCTTTTCATCAAATCCAATTTTGTACAATACCTTCAAGTGAGTCTATAAGATCTCAAGCTTAATTCTTATACATGGAATCCATTTCAGATTTTATGGCTTCAATCCATTTTAAAGAGTCTATATCTAATATAGCTTATTCATAGGTCATATGATCATTACCATAATCTATTTTCTCATGAACAAACAACTCTTGTTCATTCTCATAAAGAAATTCATATCTCTCTAGAGGATGAGATATTATAGTTAATCTCCGAGGAAGTGTTATGGATAAATCATCAATAGGTGTAGGCAGATTGGGTGGATCGATATCCATTTTATCTATTTGTTACTCAGAATTATCTAATTCTAATTGTATATGCCTTCCTTTGCCACCTTCTTAAATAAACTCTTTTTCAAGAAAAATAGCATCTCTACTTATCACAACTCTTTATGATGAAGGAAGATAGAAATAATATTCAAAACTATCTTTTGGATATCCACAAACCGTCCCTTCTCTAATTTTGTTTTCAATTTATTAGTTTTTAGCTTTTTAATATAAGTCAGACAATCCCAAATCTTAATATGTTTAAGACTTGGTTGCTTCCCATACCATATCTCATATGGGGTGGAAGAGACTAATTTGGAAGGGACTCGATTAAGAAGGTACAAAGCTATTTCTAATGTAAATCCCCATAAGGAGATTGAAAGGTCAATAAAGCTCATCATACTTCATACCATATCCAATAAAGTATGATTTTTCTTTTTAGATATATCATTTAATTATGGCATTCCTGGAGGAATTAATTGAGAAATAATGCCATGTTCTTTCAAGAACTCATTGAATTTGGTACTCAAGTATTCACCTCTTCGATCCGATCTAGGAGTTTTAATACTTTTTTCTGTTTGTTTATCTACTTCAGATTTGAATTCTTTGAACTTTTCAAAGGATTCATGTTTGTATTTCATTAAATGCAAATACTCATACCTTGATTTATCATCAGTAAAGGTAATGAAGTAATGATAATCACCTCTTGCCATTTCTTTAAATTGATCTCATACATCACTATGTACCAACTCCAAAAGATCTTTGGCCCTTAAAACTTGTGCAATAAATGGTGATCTAGTCATTTTGCCTTGAAGGTAAGATTCACAAACTGGAGTTGGTTCAGAACCTAATGAAGATAAAATCTCTATTTTCTCTAATTTTGTGATCCTATCTTCTGCAATATGACCTAATCTTAAGTGTCAATGATGTTTTGGACTTGATTTGGTTTCAATGATGGCATTAAACTCAATTTGATTGCTTGGAATTATTTTATTTTCATTATCCAAATAATAAAGACTATCTTGTAAATAACCCATGCCAACAATTTTATTTCTAAAATACATATTAAAAACATCATCTATGAATCAAAATTCATATCTATTACTAGTCAAACTAGATACAGAAATAATATTTTTAAAAGCATCAGGTACATATAATACATAATCTAAATACAAAGCATGTCCTTTTAGATACAATAATTTAGACCCTATAGCTAAGGTTACAACATTTGCTCCATTGCCAATTCGGAGTCTAACATCCTGTGCATCCAAGCACTCACTACTTGCTAGTTCCTGCATATTAAACATATGTGAGAACTTGCACTAGTATCTAAAATCCATGTTGTAGATAAACTATGAGTATTATTTGAATCTAAATAATAAAATATGGACATACTTTCTGAAGGTTTATCCTTCTTGTCTTTCAAAGACACCAAATACTCAGGGCAATTTCTTTTTCAATGCCCTTCTTTCTGATAGTAAAATACTTTCTCTTGTCATGAACAGCTTTTATTTTCTTCTTTTTCTGTGATTGGTTCTTGGCTATCCTGCTAGATGGACTAGGGACATAAGTCTTCTTGTTACTTTTTTTCTTCTTGGACTTTCCAGAAAAAGAAGAAGTAACCAAAGTAACTTTCTTTCCCTTATTGCCAGGCATATTTTTTTGTGCTATGACTAGCAAATTTAACAAACTAACTAGTGTGCATTCCTATTTAGTCATATAAAAATTTGAAATAAAAGATCTAAATGACTCAAGAAGTTCTAGATGTTTTGGTATAATCTCGCCAATTGGGCCAGAGTTGTGGGCTATTAAGGCTGGGTTGCAATTAGCAAGGCGATAAAGGATTTCTTATCTGGTGATTGAATGTGATAATTGTTAGCAGTATACCCTAAAGTATATCATGAAATTTGTATCTTGTAAAATTTTATTCCCTTTTTAACGGCATGTATATTTTCTTTTAATATAAATTATTTATATTTAATTGAAAATGTCCTTTAACAGCTTGTTAGATGTTCCATTCTTAAGGTATTAAGAATATGAGTGACAGAATATTTTAGTACAAGTGTTATAAATTTTGGTTCACAATTTAGGATACTTCATTGGGCATGATTTATTCAGCTAAATTGTCATCCTTGTTTGTTTCCATGGTTTAGTATGAGATACTAATGAGATGAAATAGTGAGTCTCATGCCATATGACAAACATGGTGGGCACTTATGAGATAAGTGGGCTGAACCAGTGACGTGAATATGACATGTACATGAAGTTTACTCTTGTCAATACATTATCATATAGATCATAATAGTGCATATAATCCCTTGATCTGAGATAACACAGTTATCTTATATATAAGTGGTTTGAGTTTGATACTACTTTCATGCTTGTACTAGGTATGAGTATATGGGCATGTGTTGGTGTCGCAAAGGTTTTGCGGTCGCTAGGAAATTCTCACATAAGTGGAAAGTGAGGAGTCATCACTTTAATTTTGAGGGAAAATTAAAGAAAATCATTTATTATTTAAAATTTGAAGATAGTGTTTACCACTTCTAACTTTAGAGGTTCAGGGTTCGAGGTCCATATACGTGTGAGGAAGGTGTTAGGCACCCCACATTGTCCCTTAATGGGCAGATAAAATTAAATGTGTACTCTCTATAAATTAATGCCAATAATTTTATTAGAGTTTAAGTTATGATACAGGTTTCTGTATTTGCTACATAAAGGATGGAATGTATAAACATAGGAACGCTCAATGTCTCACTACTAGAGTAGGCCCTAAAAATAAAGGTAAATGGGATGACCCTAAAAGTGAATTTTGACTCCATTTATTATTTTATTAAATTCCTTCCTTCTCAAAACTAGGACTCTAATTTTGAAGAGGTATCATTCGGTTCCTAGAAATTTATAACAAGTAATGAGGATTCTCAACTTATCCATCATTAATCTCATCATCAATGCCCAAACAATAGAGGGTATCATGTGTGAAATGACTATTTTATAAAAAAAAATGACAATTGAGAAAAATTGAATTAAGATGGGTTTAGATTTTCATTCTTTTTAATTGAGACTTCAATTTAAAAAGGAGTGTGTTGATTAAAACCTAGAGAATTTAATTCATTAATGAGAACCCTCAATTAATGAATTAAAATCCCATCATTGTTATGATCGACTGTTATTCTCTACCCATATGAACTCAATTTAAATTATTGATATATTTGTTACTTATAGATTTTAGAAAGGGTCATTTTCAAAATAATCTGCATAAAATGCCATTGTGGTCTGCACAGCAATATCTTCAGAAAAGTACTAACTAATTCCTAAATTCTAAACTAAGCGTCATAGGTAATTTTTATACTCTATTGATTACTTTCCTATTTGTATATTTAATTATCTTAAAGAGATGCCCTATATGATGTTTAAAATTAAGACCAATATGCTCATTTTAAAAAAGGATGATAGATATCAATTGGACAAAAAGACAAAAAGTACTTTTACATTAAAATTTTGAGAAGGGTCCGAAAAGGAGAACTCTTTCTTGAACCAATATGTATTGAATAAAATTGTTGGCATAAGTTCAAAGAAAAACTTTCCCGTGTGTAGACACCACATTTTGGGCAGATCTTTAATCACAACTCGCATTTCAACCAATCTCCCTTGTAGGCGTTTTACCCGATCTCTACCACTTAATTGATCTCAAATCATTTTCTTCGAACCCACAATAACTTGTTCCCAGATGAATAATAAATCCAGAGTCTATCCGATCTCATGAATACATTGAGCATTTTCCGATCTCTATGTTTATTCGACCTGTTTTGATTAATTGCCAAACCATCAGTCTGCATTTAGGTTTTCGATCCCCTAACCCCAAATTTTAGGTAATTCCAAGCAGTTTCAGGATCAGATCTCGCTCGCATTGTTCAAATATCTAACCAAGTTAATATCTTATCTGATCTCTGAGTGATCCTGAACCTAGCAAAATTGGACAGAGACTTGGTCTCAAATCATGTATTTTCAAAGGTTTCCTAATCTCATCTTTGCGCTTAATGTTTACCGAGCTCTTTAAGCAGTCATGTTCGATAACCAATCTTAAGATTTGTGATTGGACTTATCCAATTAATTGGGAATTGAATTAACGCTCATTCATTCTTAGTTTAGTATTTTTCCGATCTCATCAAGAACTGATCAATAAAGAAATAGAGAAATAGAAGGAGGGATCGGGAAGCAGGAAAAGATCTGATGGAGGAAAAGTGGATGAAGATCGGAATAAGAAGTCTCAAATCAGTCAACCATAATGAGAGATCGGGTAGACCGAGGAATGACCTATAGAGATCAGAGGTGCTTGAGGAGTCGAATCATTTCCAATCATGACCTTTAATTTATAAGTTTAACTCCTTGCCAAGCGGTTAAAGCAGCTTAGTACATCCCAATTTACACCGTTGATCATAATTGTAAGAACGGGTTTGAAACCCTTAGATCAAAAAGTGAATAACTAATTCGGCACCTTTTGTTCCCAGCCCTTAGATCCATTTTGTAAGGCGGGATTCCTAACCGTTGGATGAAAGGATGAAAGGACAGAGATCCTGAATGAAATCCTAACCTTCAATTTTGATTCTCTTTAATTCTAAGACGTAGGATCGTGTCCTTTTAGATCCAAACCCTTCATCTCCTCCTGTTGAAATCTTGACCCTCTATTTTTGAGCACCCATCTCCTATAAATACCTGCAAGCAATACTATAGAGGTGGTGGTGATTAATAAGGAAAAACCCTGAATTTTTGTTATAACTTTATTGTCTTTCAATCAGAAACTCCCAAGGTTTCTAGAGACTTTAGAAACAAGTTTTCTAAAGGATCTCGTTACTAAAGCTACAGGTCTTGCAATCCATATCCTTAACAACCGTGCACCATCTTGAAAACCCAAGCACAGTCCGTCAATAAGATCTCACTTTCATCACCTTCGATGCCTCAGAGTCACCTTACCGTCTCAGCTTTAGTAGCTCCGGATTTGCAAGGACATCGGTACCGGCTCACCCGTTATTTCAGCTCTTTACAGGTAAGCATTTAACTTATCATTCTTAAAGTATCACTAGCCTATGTTCATGACATGAGTATTTTTAAGGTTCTTCGTCACACCTAATTTTCAGAATAAGTTTACATCAAATTTAACTCATCTCACAAATATAACCTTTGTTTTTTATTGTGACGTTCGCGAGTTTTACTTTTATCATTACTTTATTCTTAATTTTCTTCATTTTATTTCGTATGAGAAATGACAGTTCAAGTCACTGATATTCCGTAAGTACTATAAGGAGTACAGATGGAAGTGACGATATGGAGATTCCCGATCTGAACAAAAGAAAATGATTAGGAAAAGTTCGGACAAATTGAGAGGTCGGCTACTTAGACTAGCTCGGAAAAGTAAAGAATGAGATCGGGAACCGAGACTAGCTCAGTCGGGCAAACTAAGAAATCAAAAAGATTTTAGACAATGAGCCGAGATTAGTTTGAATGACAAATTACGAGATAGGAAACCGAAATAAGCCCGGATGACTTAAGTTACGAAATTGGAAGCCGAGATGAGTTTGGAAAATAAATCATGAGATCGGAAAATAAGTAAGTTTGAATAACAGGAAGAGCAAGAAGTGACGCACACTATGCCTTCATTCTAGTTTTGAAGTAGGGTCGAAAAGAGTTCGGTTCCACATCCGAGACCTTTAGAATTCACCTTTAACAAATCAGGGGGACTGGGAGAGAGTCCTTTCTTGGAACTCCTGTAATTTAACCTTTTACAAAGTGTCCGAAACTAAATCAAAGAGACCAGGAGAGAGTCCTTTCCTGAATTCTCTTGGCCAAAGTTCTAATAAAAATGTTTTAAGAGATCAGGAGAGAGTCCTTTTCTGAATTCTCTTAGCCAAAGTTCTAATAAAAATGTTTTAAGAGATCGGGAGAGAGTCCTTTCCCAAATTCTCTTGGCCAAAGTTCTAATAAAAATGTTTTGTATAAATTAGGGGAGATCGGGAGAGAGTCCTTTCCTTTCTAGCCCAGATACTTTTGTTATAAAATTCATCACATATTCTAAACAATGGGTCTGCGAGAGAGTCCTTCCAAAGAATCTCGAATCTTATATTGAGGCCTGATGGAGAGTCCTCCTCAAGGCCCTCATATTTATATTATTAGGGTAGAGTTCTTCCTTCAGTTCGGCTTAATCAAAAAATATCGTAATTCCAAAAACATTATATTACTTTAAGATGAAATGATATGGGCAAAGGTTTCACTAGTAATTATGCCGATGATGGGACCTTTCTCTATTAACTGAGAGTCCTCATTAATAAAGGAAATTCTCTAGGTTTTAATTAACACATCCATTTTAAATTAGAGTCCTAATTAAAAGGAATGAAAATCTATACCCATATCAGTTCTCAAAGTATCCATTACACACACCACACCCTCAGTTATTTGAATGCCAATGATGAGGTACATAATGTGTGAGCCGAGAGTCCTCCTCACTCGTTATGAATCTTTAGGGACCAAATAACACCTCTTCGGAATTAGAGTCCTAATTCGATGAGAGAGGAACTTAACAAATACATAACAAATTAAACAAATACAATATCAATTCACTCTAGGGTCATCCCATATACTGGTGTTCTTGGGTAACCCAAAATAGTGAAATATCAAATGTCCCTTTTATCAATAATAAGGACCAACATCATAACACTAACCCCAAAATTATCAATCTTAAATTATAAAGAGCACATCGTTAAATCTGCTTGCCCTCATTGAGGGATGAGGTGGAGTGCCTAACACCTTCCCCACACGTACATAGACCCCGAACCTAGAATCTCTGTTTTAGAAGTGGTTTTATAAATTTTTATTTTTACAAATAGTTTTCTTTAATTTCCCTCAAAATTAAAGTGGCGACTCCTCACTTTTTCCACTTCAGTGAGAATCGTCCGGCGACCACAAAATCCTTGCAACACCATGAACCCAAGTATATAAAAAGAGTCATATACTCTAAAGTGAATATTTATCCTTGAACTCTCCCTTAAACCTAGGATTATAAAATATTTGTATAAAATGATCCTATGAGTTCAAGGAGGGACTCTCCCTTGAACATGCAAAACAAATTTGAAGGTTCAAGGAAAAACTCACCATGACCTAAAAATGTTGCGTTTAATAGAATTATAAGTTCAAGGGAAGACTTTCCCCTAAACCCAAGGACAAAAAAAGTTACACATTTTCTTACAAAAATACATTAACGAAGTGTTTGAAGAAGGGTAGACATGGGCAGTAGAGAGGTCCCCCCGCCCCGTTAGCATCTCTGATCCAAGATAAGGGATTGCTCCATTAGGTCTTTTCAGTCCGGAGCTGACCGATAATTGACCTACTTACCTAGAACTCAATGACTTTCTCAACTAGAAGTATCCTACTCATGTTTGAAGGGGAATCATAAAGAGGTTATGTTTTCAAGATATCATTATCATAAGGTCATTTTAAAAAATGGTGAGAATAGGTTTGCTAACCTTTGGGGATGATAATATGACCATTTTTTAATACTCTAATATATCAAGAATCACTAAAGCATATTAGAATATCAAATTAACAATTTCACCAAATAATGCTCGTTTTATAAAACTAGATAAACCATGTCATACCATGGATATTGTTTTCGAACTCTTTCATACTTATAATATAAGATCAAAAGTAATATTTGTAAAAAAAATGTGTTAATCAACAAAGTAATGTTCATGGAATAAAGCATTTCAACGAAAATGTAATATTTATAAAATAAAAAGTTTCAAAGAAAAGGTAATGTTTATGGAATAAAAATAATATTTCAATCATTGTCAATCCTAATCTTATACACCTAGGAGTTTGGCAGGATAAAAGGTTGGAGAAAACACGTCATGAAGATAATCAATGGAAATGCAGGAAAGAGAGATCGGATTTTAACCTATGGAGCTGCAAGGAAAAGCCCTATCGAATCAACCTTTTAAGATAATGAGCTATAGTGCGATCCTTTTGGGAGAAGATTGGGATTAGTTCTCTCAATGAGAAATGCGAGAGCTCTCGAGAGAATCCTTGTTTTAAGGGTGAAGAGATTCCTTAGAAAAACTAACTTCAAAGACCCCCTATCTACTTCTTTTCTACCCTTTTTCAAAAACTCTAGAAAAACCCCTTTAACAGTAAAACTTTAGTTATTTACAAGGAGTGAAAGCCCTAAAATGGAGGGTCAGGATTCAAGATAGAAAAAGAAAGGTTAAGATTTAAAAGGACACGATCCAAAGGTCAAAAATTAAAGAGATCAAAAATCAAGGGTCTAGATTAACTTAGGACTCTTTTGTCCTTTTTCTTTTTTGATCTAAAAGACAAGGTTTATACCTTACATGTTAGATCAAATGTTGGGATTTAAAAGTACAAAATTTATTTTTATTGCTTTTGATACCAGGGTCAAGAATTTATCCTTGCAAATAGCATCAATGGTAGATATTGAAAAGGTACTAGAATACTTTAACTAACTTAATCTAACGGTGAAAATTCAATCTTTAAAAGCTAAGGCTACGATTCAATGGTATACTTTATCCAGTGGCTAAGTAAGAACGTTCCAGTTTTTGAAGTTTAGCCTTGTTCGAGCTCTTTATTTGATCTCTGTTCTATTTTTTTTATGCAGTCTCTATCCGATCTTTCTTTATCCAATTTCTTTGTTTGGTCTCTTTATCTAATCTTTCTTTGTTCAACCTCTTTATCCGATCTTTCTGTGGTTGGCCAATGTACCTGAAATTTCTTAAGGCTGGGCGTTCTATTAGTTGAGATCGAATCTTGGTCAATCTCTTTTGTCATTGATTCCCTACCAAGCTCGTCTTTAAGTTCGGGAAATAAAATCTTCACAACCCATTCAAAAGTACATCTCCAAAATTGGAAAAGCATTAAATGTTTATTATATCTGAGACGTCGCCTCAAACCTCTTAACCATTAGTGTATGGGGCTATATATATCTGCTTCTGTATCTTACTCTCTCAATCAGTATGAACTCATTAACTTCTTTTTGTGTGCAGAAATGATGGGAGGCGAGGCCAAGAAAGCTATAAATAAGAGGAAAAGAGAGCTCGCCAAAAGAGTTTTCGAAAAGAAGGAAGCTGCTGCTGCTGCTAGGGCTGAAGAGCTGGAAGCCTAGAAAAGAGCTCAGGTCAAAGAGATGAGCTCACCAGCTCGAGCTCAAGACGAACCCGTTGCTTCAATCGCCGGTCTCTGTCACTTCCGAGGGAGGTTCATCCAGGGATGCAGTCTCATCTGGGCAACCAATCTCTTGAGGTGCTCGAGTTCTGCTAAAGTCCCTGGAGAGGAAATAATCAGTGAAAGGGAATATAGACTTAGCCCAAGTCACTGGTGCAACCATTTGCTTCTTGGAGGACAGAACTTAGATGGGCCCGAAAAGCATCGATGATCTCCTCAACCAATCTATGAGCCTGAGCTTGGAGGTGGTAGCTACCCAGTACATGGTGAAAGAAAAGGTGAACTTCCTGAGGAGGGAGATGTCAAAGGTGATCAACGATATCATCACTTACAAGGGCCACTTGACCCCTGACAATGCTCAGATTGAAGAACTCGAGCGGCAGGTGAAGTCTTCTAAGGAGCTCGTAGTTCGGCTACAAAAGGAGCTGGAGGATGCTAAGGCCAGCCAGGCTATTGATTTGGCTAAGTACTCTTTTGAACTCAAGGAGAAGGAGGACGAAGCCATTGAAAAGGAAGTCGGTGCGTATATGCAAGCGCATAGCGACCTGCTTGCCAAACTGCTAAAGCGATATCCCAACGAGGACTTTTCCTGACTTGAGAAGCTTGCCCCGGGTGCTGTTGCTAGGAGTGATAGTGAGGAGGGGGGACAAGTGTAAATGATGCTCAGGCTGGTGGAGATCCGCCTGCTGAATGATTTGTAATTACTAGTACAAAATAATAAAGTTCATTAATTTTTCTTTTAAGGTCGATCTTCTGGGTTAAGTAACAGTTCCACTTCTCCACTTTTCTAGAATTAAAACTTTATTGAGATCGGATGATTAACAAAACAGGATTGAAATCAAATTAAAACTTAGATAATCATAGTCAATTAAAACTTAAATGAAAATGAAATTAAAACTTCAATGAATGTATTAAAATTTGATCACAACCTAGATAGCATACAAAATTTAATTAAGACTTTCATGATCGTAAGAAATATAATTAAAACCTGATTAAAACTTAAATGAACATAGGAAATTAAAATATAATTAAAAATTAAATTACAACTTAAATGAACACGTAAAAGAACAATCACCCAATTAATAAAATTGCATATTATATATTTAATTAATTAAACTTTACTTATTATTTTTACAGAGCTAATCAAAATATAATTTTTAAATATTTATTAACCCGAACAAAATATGATATTCACAGTTAACTCCAACTACTTATATATGGAAATAAGTGTCAGTTAAGATAAAATTCATTACCCTAAGTAAATAAGGATAAAATCCTATATCCATTTAAATTGTCCTGAACACATCCTTCATCTCAGATTTGAATACGAAGCATTTTTTAAAAACAAGAATTTTTTTATAGACAATTTGTATTGGTCTATCTTGGGAGTCGAGTAGAAAACATAAAAATAAATAAAAATAAATAAATAAAAAAGCAGCAAATATGAATGGCTTTCACTTGCAAGGTGTTTATTAATGAAAAAGATATAAAACTTTATTATACGGGTACGATTTAATTTCTTTCATTTGCATTAAATGTTTTAGACAGTTGCAAAAATTTTGAGAATTATATACATATTTCAAGGGAAAAAAAATTCCATTTACTTTTGCAATGAGAAAATTAGCCGAAACCTATTAATCTAATCTAACAGCATCCCACTTGCTCTACATTGTGCTCTTCGAGCTTGATATCCTCGTGGGAGACGTTCAAGATGCCAGATTGCTCATTAACCTTATCAATGAGAAGCTTCAGTAGTGGGACGTTTGAAAGGGTTTTGCATGAGCCCACCAGTATCAATTTTTTCTGTACAAAAAAAGATAATACCGTGAGATTTATGGACAACAGAAAAACTACAGGACATAAATATTAATAAGTTGCCTACCTTAGCACGTGTAAGTGCTACATTAATCCTATGCCAGTCACCAAGCAGTGAGGAACTATAATTTCTAGGATTTTCACTAGACCTAACAAAGGATACCAATATGCAGTCCTTGTCTCTTCCCTGCCAAAAAGAACAGATATCACGTGAAAAATCTTAGAGATTATGAAAGCACAATGGGGCAAAAGCTCGAAATGAAAGCGCCGAAAATCACATTAGTTTCAGGAATGAGTCGGTCTACCTGGTACTTGTCAATGGTATTTATCTCCACAGAGATTATGCAAACAGCAGTTCTGATGAGATTTGCCTGCGAGTTATAGGGGGTAATGATTCCAATATCTTCGCTTTCAATTCCACATTTAATTAATTCCTTCGCGACCTATATTAAAAACAGAATGACGGACTGCCATTTAATTACAGCTTCAAGGTAGAAATATAGCTCACAACACATAAGAAATCACAGGAAAGAAAAATATTGTTTGTTCTTAGGTAACAGGTATTATTTACATCATGTGGGAATACGTGCATATCTAAGCTTCCATTATTACCTCTGCAATAATGTAAGCTTCCACTGGGTTATTGACAGTCTTGGAATCTTTTGACTCATGAGCAGGCAACATATCTAAGTTTTACAAAAATGAAGTGAGTGAAGAACCAGAGCCATAAGAAAGAAATTAACTCAGCAGTGAAGATGGCGAAAGGAGAAAGGCAAAACCTTGTACACACCTGTGTTAATAAATACAATGGGTTTGTGTGGATTCAAAACCTGCAACCATAAAAGCAAAGAAGCAAGTTTATGACCGAAACATCAATTCCCAAACAAAGAAGCATCTTTATGACCATAAAGAGCTCTACTTTTTAACTGACAAAATTATTCTTGCATCAAAAATACAAGAGGTGATTTCATTTCAATAGACAAAAACTAGAATTTTCAAATTTCAAGGTTATTTCTCAGGCCATAACAATATTTGCTTAGGACAGCTAATATTCAATACAAATGCTTACCTCATTGAGCCATGAGGAACAAGATTTTAACCTTGAAAATTTAAGTTTGCGATTAGCTATTTCAGGAGAACCACATCGCAATCTGTCACCATATATCAAAGCATTTGATAGTTCCATAATGCCTTGACACATACGATACTGCATATAAAGAACTTTCAGTAAATTTGCCTATCAAAAGAGTATCAGAATTAGGGGGGAAAGTGAATCAATTCAGAAATTAGAGAAACCTGGCTTTGCAAGGCTGAAATTGCCTGAGGATGTGCTTCAGAGAGCCTGCAAAACAAACTTATCCCCATTCCATTCTCTCGGGCCTCTGTACTCTAGAAATTAATTAGCAGAGGAGTTTCAATGAGGTTAAAATATGAAGCAGCAAAATTAAGCAATTGGATTCAAAGATGCATGCACTTTATACCTGGACAAGGGGAGGCAATTGATAATGATCACCAACAAGAACAAACTTTGAAGCAAACATCAAGGGTCCCAGGGATATCTGCTAGGGACAGAAATCAGAGTTTTACCCATATAATACTGTACGTAATATGCTTTCTATTAACTTTCTTGACACAACACATTACTCTAGCTCCAAGCAAATAGCTTGAATAACAAAAGAACTGCCATTTGGGTGTATCAACTAGCAAATATTTTAATCGAGAATAAGGGAAGGTGATTGTGACAAATATTTCAATTAATCAGTTCACATTTATAAAATAAAAATAAATATAAAAAATTTTTTAAAAATAAAATGAATGAAAAAAAAAGAAAAGAAAAATGCATGTTTTTTCTACCAAGTTCACTAAGATTGCATTGTGCAACCTAGAATAGAAGTCTTACCCAATCATTTCAATTCCCAGTCAATCAGAAATATTCGATTGATTACAGCACATCAAGAAAGAACACTTACTGGGAGAGTGATCTGCCCAGCTTCATCCATGATACATACATCAAATTTCTTGTTTGCAAGCAAGGGGCTAGTAATTCCCAAACAAGTTACTGCAACAACTTTGACTTGGTTGAATCTTAGTCTAATTTCTTCCACACTCTGTACATCCATTGCTGTCATTAAATCCTTGGTTATGAGAGGAGAAAAAAAAAACCATTACAATAACTGTAAGCAGATAGTCTTCTTATCTTACCTGAAAAGCAATTGGCCCTAACTTCTTCATGAACAGCTTCATGTCTTCCAATTCGTAGAAAATCAATACCCTGAAACTCATTGATTCAGTAATCATAAGCACTGCAGAAACAGTAATTTGGTGAGATACATAGATGCTACTTTTGTATCCGAACAATTTCTGAGATTCTTAATTTGATGCTCAAACGCTATGAACGGAATTTAAAAGCTGAATACCATGAGATTGGAAAGCATTGAACCATATACTGCTCAATTTAAATGGTAGAGAATGAGAAAAAAGATATGGCAAAGTGGCAGCTATAATCATGATTACAAATGACGAAATGTCAATTATTGTACAGGGAAAACTCAATGGAAATGTGAATACTTAACTCAACTCAATTAAGCCTTTATCCCAAAAATTTAGGGTCGGCTATATGGATTCGCTTTCTCCACTCTGAACGATTTTGGGTTAAATCCTCAGAAATATGTAATGCTTCTAGGTCATGTTGTACTACTCTCCTCCAAGTCAATTTAGGTCTACCCCTTTTTTTTCTTTCTATCCTCTAACCTAATGTGCTCTACTTGTCTAACTGGAGCCTCCGTATGTCTACGCTTCACATGACCAAACCACCTCAATCTCCCTTCTCTCAACTTATTTTCAATTGGCACCACTCCTATCTTTTCTCTAATACTCTCATTACGGACTTTATCTAATCTAGTATGGTCACTCATCCACCTTAATATTCTCATCTCTGCAACTCTTATCTTAGATGCATACGACTTTTTCAGTGCCCAACACTCACTACCATATAACATAGCCGGCCGTATGGCTGTACGGTAAAATTTTCCTTTCAATTTATTGGGAATCTTACGATCACATAAAACTCCCGTGGCACGTCTCCACTTCAACCATCCAGCTTAATCCTATGACTAACATCCTCCTCACATCCCCCATCTACTTGAAGGACTGAGCCTAGATATTTAAAGTGATTACTTTGGGACAGTATCACTCCATTCAAACTAACTCCTTCCCTATCACCAGTTTGGCCTTTACTGAACTTGCAATGCATGTATTCTATTTTCGTTCTACTTAACTAAAAACCCTTTGACTCTAGAGTACTTCTCCAAAGTTCTAGCTTTCTATCAACTCCTCGTGTCTCATCTATCAGAACAATATCATCCGCAAACATCATGCACCAAGGAATACTCTCTTGTATATGTTTCGTCAGTTCATCTAAAACTAATGTAAAAAGGTAAGGGCTTATGGCTGATCCTTGGTGTAATCCAATTGCGATCAGAAAATCTCGTGTCGCCTCCCATTGTGTGCACAATAGTAGTTGCTCCTTCATACATATCTTTCAATACTTGTATGTACCTAATAGATACCCTCTTTTGTTCTAACACATTCCATAAGATCTCTCTTGGAACACTATCATAAGCCTTTTCCAAATCAATAAAAACCATGTGTAGATCTTTCTTCACATCTCTATATTTATCCATCAAGCTTCTAATGAGAAAGATCGCTTTCATAGTTGAACGACCGGACATGAAACCAAATTGATTGAGAGATAAAAGTATCATGACGTAGTCGATGCTCCACAACTCCCTCCCACAACTTCATAGTATGACTCATGAGTTTAATTCCCCTATAATTTGAGCAACTCTGTATATCTCCCTTATTTTTAAAAATAGGTACTAAAATACTCTTCCTCCATTCATCAAACATTTTCTTTGAGTTTAGAATCTTATTAAATAATTTAATTAACCATGCCACTCGCATATCTCCCAAATACTTCCACACTTCAATTGGTATTTCATCGAGTCCACAGGCTTTACCCACTTTCATTCTTTTAAGTGCTTTCTTTACTTCTAAAGATCTAATCTTTCTAGTATAATTCACATTCTTTTCTATTGTTATATAATCTATATTCACGCTATTACCATTTTGATTATTATTAAAGAGATCATTAAAATAATTTATCCATCTTTCTTTAATGTCCTCATCTTTCACCAACACTTTTTCTTCTTTATCCTTAATGCACCTAACTTGATTGAGATCTTGACATTTCATTTCTCTCCTCCTTGCTAATCTATAAATATCTTTCTCCCCTTCTTTAGTTCCAAGTTTCTCATATAACTTTTCAAAGGCCTGTGCTCTTGCTTGACTAACTGCCTTTTTTGCCTCTTTCTTTGCTATCTTGTACTGTTCATATGCCTCATTATTATCACATTTAGGTAATTTCTTATACCATTCTCTTTTTCTCTTCACTGCCTTTTGTACTTCCTCATTCCACCACCATCTCTCTTTTGAGAGTGGTCCATGTCCTTTAGACTCTCCAAGTACTTTTCTAGCTGCTTCTCTAATCTTTGATGCCATCTGTATCCACATATCATTGACCTCCATATCCAGCTTCCATACTTCGGACTCAAGAAGCTCATTTTTGAACTTCAATTGCTTTACTCCTTTGAACTCCCACCACTTTGTGGGGCATAAGCACTAACTATATTTATTGTTTCTCCTTCTAGTACTAGCTTTACTAGTATAATTCTATTTCTTACTCTTTTCACAGCTATTACTGCGTCTTTCAATGTCCTGTCTATGATTATGCCCACTCCGTTCTTGTTTCTCTCATTTCCGGTAAACCACAGTTTGTACCCTGAATTACCCACTTCCTTACTTTTCTCTCCTACCCATTTAGTCTCCTGAATGCAAGCAATATTTACCCTTCTCCTTTCCAAGGTATCCACAAGCTCCATTAATTTTTCTGTAAGTGATCCAACATTCCAAGTACCAACCCTGATCCTCCTCCTACCCTGCTCCTTCCTAATTGGTCTCCTTCTATGATATCTTCTATTGTTTTCTATATCTATCTTGTGTTCTGTTCCACCATTTATTCTACTATCTGTCCTATGGACTAACTTCTTTACCCACACCCGTCCATGATGTGAGAACCCTTACTCACTTAACACCACACCCGGGCGCCAGCTAACGTGTTAAGACCAAGGGTATCCATATCAAGGGAAAATCCTCCTAAGGCCCATTAGAGACCACACAAGCGGACTTTAAATGAAACCAAATCCAAAACCTTAAGCATTAGGTTCACAAATCATTCCCACTCATATGTCCTCACTTACCAATGTGGGATACTTTTTATTCTCATTCAACAAACAACTCATACTTGCTATCCTAACAATTTCTGCCTCTAGTACGAGTCTCACCCATATTGAATTTATTGCCCACAAATCTGTCACCTTGCCTCTTCCTCATGGTGTAGCAACCATGGAATTTTTACCAACTATTGTATCCATACTCATTCCAATACCATCGCTGGTTCAAAAATCACTTATTGGACCCAAGCGAACCAAATTGTTAGAGAGAATGCTTCTAACACCTATGAGTAAGAGTGTAAACAAACCGAGCCGAGTTGAGCTTTAAAGAGTTTAGGCTTGGTTCGTTAAAATTTTTACAAACTCAAGCCGAACTCGAACTCGAACTCAACTCCTATCGAACTCAAACCGAATATTTATAAGCTCGAGTTTGGCTCATTTAGAAGACAAGCTCTAAATGAGACTAGCCAAAACCAAGCTTTTTATCAAACTCAGTATCGAGTAACTCAACTCATTTACATAATTTTGATTAACTCTCATATATATATATATATATATATTAAATTTCAATTACAAATAACTATATTTAATAAATACATTTTATACATTGATAAATTTCAATTACAAATAACTATATTTAATAAATACATTTTATACATTGATTATATCATAATTTTAAACAATATATTATTTTTAGAACATTTTTAAATAAAATAATAAATATTTATTATATAATAAAATACAATAAATAATATAAATATTTTTATAAATGAGTTTGTTCATGAACTTATTTAACGAGTCTACTCACAAGCTAGCTCGCAAGCCTGCAAATAAGCTGGCTCACGAATCTTAACTAGCCAAATACTATTAAGCTCGAGTTTGGCTCGTTTATTAAACAAGTCTTAATATCGAGCTCAAACTTGACTCATTCTCTCAACGAGTCGAACCGAATTGAGCTTTTATCGAGTCGAGCCTTGAGCAATTTGTAAATACTTTGGTTTGCTTACAGTCCTACTTATGAGGAATTCAAACAAGCAAGCTTCACATCGCATCCAACCCACTAAAGTCCAAGGATACTTTCCACTTATATGTTAGGTCTTTCTTATGTATGATTCATAGTTATTAAAGGCTTAAGTGCACTAAAGCGCTAAGGGCTCCTGGAGTCTAGGCGCAAGGCACAGGTGCACACCTGATTGAAGTGAGACACAAAAAAAAAAAGTCAAATAAACTTGAATATTTCATCAAACTTCAAATAACATAAAACAAAAAATAATAATAACTAATAAGTATTCAAGTACTAATATATAAAAAATTGAATCATCTTTTGATGTCTTAAAACTAAAGTCAAGTAATTATAAAATAACAACTCTTCAATCTTCATCAAGAGTAACATCATAATCTTCTTCGTCTTCTTCAATACCTTCATCATCTTAATACTCATCTTTAAAATCAATATTTTCATCACCTTCCTCATCTTTAAGAACTAAAGAACTATTATTTAGTTCTCAAATTAGTGGATGATATTTTTCCTTTTTCTTTAAGCGTAGATCTTAAAATAGGTTTAGATATAGCATTTTTTTTTTTTTTTGAAAAAGATAAGAGTGGTAGTATTGAAAATAAAAATTTGGGAGATTTGTAATCTCGGTGTGGTGGCTTGACGAGATTTTGGAGACTAGTTATCACCAAGATACTTATTTCAAAAACTTCTTAGTGCGTTAATATTGGATTATGGTAAATCGACAAATTTCGAGTTGAATGGTAGTACTTTTTGTCAATGGAAGTGCTCACTGAAAGTGGAAATAAAGAAGATGCGCCTTTCTAGAGCCTTGCGCTTGGAACAAGACACATGCCTATGTGCATAAGGCGAGGGTCTGGTGAATGTCACCCACCTTTCTCTTGTAGAGGCGTTAGGGTTGGAGCCTAATGAGCCTTGAGCATGCCTGAGGCATGCCTTTAATAACTATGGTGTGATTCTTTGCACTTTCAATTCAAACACAACTCATACTTGCTATACCAAAGTAAGGCAGCCAAGAGATGCTTTTGGTTAATTGATCTTGTGATTTAGAGCATAGCTAGTAGTGGTAATAAATGGAAAATCATTCCCAATCATTTAAAGCTATATTTAAGAAAATGATTTGTTACTATTTTTTTTTACTCCATAGTTTTGTTGATTAGTATGTTCTTCATTGAGTTACTAAAGCTCTCCCTTTCTACAAGACTGCAACCAGTGAACAAGTTCTGGGTCTCTGTAACAACTAATAATCAAAACCCAATATCTCCTATTCAAATTGCATATCTGTGTGTTATTTAGCTGAACATCTGAAGCCTAAAATACACTTACAAAATTGTAAAAGTCAAGAAATTTAGTAAATATGGAGAAAAGCTAATATTCCATTAGATCAATGAAATGGATAAAGCATAAGAGATAACCTGAGCTTTCAATTTGATTAGTAAATTATCAACAGCAGAGTTTGTATAGGACGTAAGCAAGATAGATGCACATCTCATCAACAAGGCCTTGACAGCATAAACCATAGTAGATGTCTTGCCTGTCCCAGGCATTCCAAGTATTAAAGCATAATCCTTAGCAGTAAGTATCTGAAACAGTAAATTTATTAAATTAGTGAAAATAGGCTCATTTTCATTGATTTCAGCAATGAATTAGCATCAACTAAGGGATATACAATAAGGCGAAAGGAAAAAATAAAAAATTGTTGCTAACCTTAAGAATTGCTCGGCGCTGATCACCATTTAAACTCTTCACTGACCAAATATAAGATATTGCTGGATCTTGGCTAAATACACACCCACTATCAAATCTAGGAGGCTGAAAGAAAAAGGGAAAATCAGAAAGTCAACCAAAGGGAGGAATGATTAGGATGGAACACACAAAAAGAAAGAAAGAAAGAAAAAGAAAGGGAAAATCATGAATTTGGAAAGAGTCCAAGATAACATTTAATGGTCACCTCAAGGTCAACAATTATATTCCTAAGATGAGAACTCTGCGCATTCTGTAAAAAAAGTTGTACAAGGTTGGACCTTCAGCAATAGACATGAGCATGCATTTAGCCAGGGTATGATACATCAATCTAACAAAACTGGTATACGAGGAATGAAATTTTTACAGGAAGATATGAGTCACAAATTACCGCATAACTGAAAATGAAGTCATGGTTTCATCCTTATCAATGCGCCACACCTCCTGAAGGAGATCATTTGCTTCTGGAAGAGAATTACTACTAGGAAGCCTTAAGCGCTTAGACAAGGAAACCTATGAGCATCACAGAAAATATACGAGTTTATATTTTGAAAATGAGAGTTCAAGAACTGGCATTGCTACTAATTTTCTCAGTGTATGATATAGAACCACTACAATGCAATGTGAACACTAATAAGACAATTTTTAAGGTTGCAGCCTTGCACAATAGCAGAGTACAAATAGTGAAAAGCAAATATTTCACTTACAGAAACATGAAATTGACCAATATCTGCTATGACACCACTTGCAACAGTCTGATGACCAGATTCAGTACTAAGAATCTAAAGAAAATAAGCAAACAATCAGTCATCAACAAAAAAAATAAATTTGAAAATGAAGTTAGTTTATTTAGATAAACTGCTCAATAAATGAAAGAATGATTAAAAGTCTGAGCATCTCTTTAGTTGTCAATTGTCAATCTGTCAAATTTGAGGAGATTAATTGGGGAACATAAATAGTCGTAATTAACATCCTCCCAGTACATTAAAATCAAAGTTGAATACACATATGCAGTTACACATGCAAATATAACTGGACATAAGCAATTATAACATTCATGGAATAAAATAAAAACAAAGCCAAAAAAAAGTTGTTAGGATATAAACTACCACAAGACCATAAGTTTGAGTACCAAATTAGACTCTATATGGAATAAGGATATAAATACTACAGAAGCTGATATCTTAGTAATTACAGAACAGGTTAGTAATTTAGGCAATCACACTCAGGGTGAATGGTAGACAATGCAGTAAATGCAGGGAAGTGAAGGTGATAAGGAATCACTTAGCTACAGCAAACAAGCTGCTCTAGGTTCTCCTGCAATGAATCTCATAACTGTGGAATAATAAATCAAAGCCACAGAGGAAAATTACTTGCAATTTCAGACTTAATCTAATAAAAATTTATATCATTCCTAACAGTAAAGTAAAAAAGGAAGGGAATTAAGAGAAACCAGAAACACAAGGGAGATTAGGAAATACATTTTAAATACGATTCACAGAAAGCAACGAACATGTAATTCATTTGACCCTTCAAGACATATAAAAAATAACTATTGTAAAAGAAAGATAAACTAACATAAAATGCTTAAGAAATTCTTCCAAAATATTGTAAAAAATCTATGATGCAGCAAGACCATAACACCAATAATAAGCACTTCATGTCAAAAGACCCTTTTTTTAACCTTTATTTAACAAGGAACACCTTACAAATAAAACCCAGGAGTCTAAGCCACCCCATGATTCCTAGGTCTCAAGTCAGTTCAAATTTCCAAAGCTTATGATCATTTCAAGTCACTTGTTTAAAATTTAGCTCTAGTTTATGTAATTCAATAAATTTGCACTACACATGCATGTTTAATAAATGAGAAGTATTGTACCACATAGTCTCCAATTTTAAGTGTACAATCTAAATCATTCACTGGAGGAGATGGAGCATCCAAAGAATCTCCTTTAGATGCATAGACATTGTGAGGAAGCAATATCCGAGGCACAAAACGATAGATGAATCGATTATCCTTGAGAGACTTTTGCTGTGAGAACCCATTTGAAGCATCAAGAACAATAGATGAAAGACAATTAGTGGAGCGATCACTCTTCATAGCATTTGAATGCCATATTTCACTCCTTACAAGCTGCAATAGCAGATAAAAAGGCTTTAAAAAAATGTAATTTTACCATGCATTAAAGTTTAGGGTCTCACTACTTATACAATATGCATAAAATGACCTCACTTGTGTCTCTTTAGCCTCTAAGTCAATCAACCGATCCCATTGTTGGAGGAAAGCACAATGAGCAGCAGTCAAATGGTAAACGTGTGAATCAAACACATCACCAAGCCCACTACTTTCTGTGCTTCCACCATGCACCTGGAGCATTTGAAATAGAAGCAAAAGATTAATTAGCCCACGGACTGAGAACAACATTCCACACTCCCTAAACTTAAGGACCGAAATGGTACCTTATGATAGATGGTACAAACAGCAAGATGGTGGCAATTTCTGCACATGCTTGGACTCTAGTATAGGAAAATTCAAAAAAAAAAAATAATAATGTAATTATTTATAAGCATCTGACTATTATTATTATACTTATGTAATAGTGATACCCGAAGCATTGGGGGCAATTGTTGCATTTTTGATGCCTTGAGTATGTCACTTGCAAGCTCATTACGACGCATAATTAACCCAACCACATCAGACCTTCGCACCATAATTCCCTTCAGAAAACAACAAAGATAAACACTTAATCACCTTCATATATAGAACAATTGATGGCACAAATGTAAGTAACTATATACCTGTGTCTGATCTGAATAGAGATAATGTAAAATACCAGAATCGATATGTCTCAAGTACCTATGGCATGACAGGTAGAAACCAAATAAAGAACAATTGCTCAATTATTCTGCAAATTTAGAGGCCTAAAAAGATTCTCACCCCCTTCCCTGTAGAAATGGATAAAACCATACCTCTCAGACATAAGGAGAGTGTACAAGATGACTTGAGCACAGTGTTCCAAAGATGACTGCACAAATGACAAGTATGAGCAAACAGGCAAATAACACTACAGTAGAGAATAATATTTGCATGTTTTGACAAATATGTTATGGTAATCCTCAGTATCATGGGAATGTATTCTGACATAATTTTTAGCAAAGACACTATACTTGCCTGTCCATTAGGAACTTTCCCAGTTTTAAACTCTAGCGGCAAAATCTTCTCATTTGCTTCATTTCCAGATGACTCTACTTTTACTCTAATAGAAGCATCGATTATTCCCTTCAACCCATACTTTGGGGCCCATGCCATCTCCTCAATATCAATGACCTATATTTAACATGGATAAATTTTGATGATTGTGTAAGAATGTTTAAATTGAAGCGAATTGTTTATGTGCAAAGAAAATTTATGATATGACTAATGTGTATACCATCAATACTAATATGCAGCTATCATTAATCATTATGCACATATCTGTGATGTATAGTTGGATGCATATTACAAAAATACATCAAATAATTTAAACAAGCAAAAGTGGGAAGCCTAACCTCAGATATTTTTAGGTTTCTCAATCCATAATCAGAACCAAAATCAACGACAGGGACTTTTGAATCCTGCCAACAACTTATGAAACATTATTCTCAAGAATGGTCAGAAGAAGAAATTTCTACATAAAAGGATGTGTATATATCATTGTGAGACATGCACATCGTCCCTAGCACACAAGCTTCATGAAAAGAAAAAAAAAAAGAAGAAATATTCAACAAACACATGCAGACTTCACTTAAAATGGAAATGAGGTGAAGAAAAGAGAAAGGTTATATGACAATATTATATATATAACTTCTAATAAATACAAATGTCACATTTCACACAAGATTCATGATAAACAAAAATAATGGAAATGACAATTTCAGAGTTCATGAAGAGCAAAATTGAGATGACCAAAGGGTGGCCTCATGCAACGCATCTCAAATATAAGAGTCAAACCAAGCCAAAAATCCTGCTGGGCAAATAAGTACCTGTGAACCTTTGAATGCGATAATCCAATTTAATATTTTTGGAATAGCCTCAACCAAGGTCTTCAACATATCATGTTCATTGACTGCAAAATTCCACAAGGTTGTGATTAGGACTTGAAAACAAGATAATATAAATAATTAATAATCTTGTTATCACGAAAATAATGAGCAGGAAATTTTTTTTATGAAATATGGTGAATTTAACTAATAACTCAGCCTAAGTAGTTTGTGCTTAGCCGGTCCCAAGCCTAGATAAAGGAGGAGGGTTGCGGTAGATGACAACCAGCGTAAAAATTTCGTCACACCCTATGATATGGATTCAAATAATATAAACGTTGGGGCGTCCTCTACTAACGACGCGCTACATCGGAGCCCGGGTGTAGTGATAAATATGCAAGGGTGTAGGGCGTTCACCGAAAGCGACGCGCCATGCCGGCGCCCGGGTGTGGTGTTAAGTGAGCAAGGGTTCCCACATTATGGACGGGTGTGGGTAAAGAAGTTAGTCCATAGGACAGATAGTAAAACAAATAGTGGAACAGAACACAAGATAGACATAAAAAACAATAGAAGATATCATAGAAGGAGACCAATTAGGAAGGAGCAGAATAGGAGGAGGATCAGGGTTGGTACTTAGAATGTTGGATCACTTACAGGAAAATTAATGGAGCTTGTGGATACCTTGGAAAGGAGAAGGGTGAATATTGCTTGCATTCAGGAGACTAAATGGGCAAGAGAGAAAAGTAAGGAAGTGGGTATTTCAGGGTACAAACTGTGGTTTACCGGAAAGGAGAGAAATAAGAACGGAGTGGATATAATCATAGACAGAACATTGAAAGACGCAGTAGTAGCTGTGAAAAGAGTAGGAGATAGAATTATACTAGTAAAGCTAGTACTAGAAGGAGAAACAATAAATATAGTTAGTGCTTATGCCCCACAACTAGGACTAGACAGTGAGAGTAAACAAAGGTTTTGGGAAGATATGGATGATTTAATGCAAAGCATACCGAATGAAGAGAATGTTTTCATTGGTAGAGATTTGAATGGACATGTAGGAAGTGATAGGCAAGGTTATGAGAATGTTCATGGAGGTTTTGGTTTTGGCAGTCGAAATGAGGAGGGAAAAAGCATCCTGGATTTTGCTATGGCATACGACCTAATACTAGCAAATACCTACTTTATAAAAAGAGAGTCACATTTAGTGACTTTCAAAAGTGGGCAACATAGAAGCCAAATCGACTTCCTCTTAACCAGGAAGACAAATAGAGCTCTATGCAAGGATTGCAAAGTCATTCCAGGAGAGGCTTTAACAAGTCAACATAGGTTGGTGGTCTTGGATGTCAAGTTTAGGAACAATTCAAGTAAGGTCAGAAGAAATAGTGTAGCTCGAACAAAGTGGTGGGAGTTCAAAGGAGTAAAGCAAGTGAAGTTCAAAAATGAGCTTCTCGAGTCCGAAGTATGGAAGCTAGATATGGAGGCCAATGATATGTGGATACAGATGGCATCAAAGATTAGAGAAGTAGCTAGAAAAGTACTTGGAGAGTCTAAAGGACATGGACCACCCTCAAAAGAGAGATGGTGGTGGAATGAGGAAGTACAAAAGGCAGTGAAGAGAAAAAGGGAATGGTATAAGAAATTACCTAAATGTGATAATAATGAGGCATATGAACAGTACAAGATAGCAAAGAAAGAGGCAAAAAAGGCAGTTAATCAAGCAAGAGCACAGGCCTTTGAAAAGTTATATGAGAAACTTGGAACTAAAGAAGGGGAGAAGGATATTTATAGATTAGCAAGGAGTAGAGAAAGGAAATGTCAAGATCTCAATCAAGTTAGGTGCATTAAGGATAAAGAAGGAAAAGTGTTGGTGAAAGATGAGGACATTAAAGAAAGATGGAGAAATTATTTTAATGATCTCTTTAATAATAGTCAAAATGGAAATAGCGTGAATATAGATTATAGAACAATAGAAAAGAATGTAAATTATACTAGAAGGATTAGATCTTTAGAAGTAAAGGAAGCACTTAAGAGAATGAAAGTGGGTAAAGCCTGTGGACCCGATGAAATACCAATTGAAGTGTGGAAGTATTTGGGAGATATGGGAGTGGCATGGTTAACTAAATTATTTAATAAGATTCTAAACTCAAAGAAAATGCCTGATGAATGGAGGAAGAGTATTTTAGTACCTATTTTTAAAAATAAGGGAGACATACAGAGTTGCTCAAACTATAGAGGGATTAAACTCATGAGCCATACTATGAAGTTGTGGGAGAGAGTTGTGGAGCATCGACTACGTCATGATACTTCTATCTCTCTCAATCAATTTGGTTTCATGCCCGGTCGTTCAACTATGGAAGCGATCTTTCTCATTAGAAGCTTGATGGAGAAATATAGAGATGGGAAGAAAGATCTACACATGGTTTTTATTGATTTGGAGAAGGCTTATGATAGTGTTCCAAGAGAGGTCTTATGGAATGTGTTAGAACAAAAGAGGGTATCTATTAGGTACATACAAGTATTGAAAGATATGTATGAAGGAGCAACTACTATTGTGCGCACTGTGGGAGGGGACACAAGAGATTTTCCGATCTCAATTGGATTACACCAAGGATCAGCCATAAGCCCTTACCTTTTCACATTAGTTTTAGATGAACTGACGAAACATATAAAAGAGAGTATTCCTTGGTGCATGATGTTTGCGGATGATATTGTTCTGATAGATGAGACACAAGAAGGAGTCAATAGAAAGCTAGAACTTTGGAGAAGTACTCTAGAGTCAAAGGGTTTTAAGTTAAGTAGAACGAAGACAGAATACATGCATTGCAAGTTCAGTGAAGGCCAAACTGGTGATAGGAAAGGAGTTAATTTGAATGGAGTGGTACTGTCCCAAAGTAATCACTTTAAATATCTAGGCTCAGTCCTTCAAGTAGATGGGGGATGTGAGGAGGATGTTAGTCATAGGATTAAAGCCGGATGGTTGAAGTGGAGACGTGCCACGGGAGTTTTATGTGATCGTAAGATTCCCAACAAATTAAAAGGAAAATTTTACCGTACAGCCATACGACCGGCTATGTTATATGGTAGTGAGTGTTGAGCACTGAAAGAGTCGTATGCATCTAAGATAAGAGTTGCAGAGATGAGAATGTTAAGGTGGATGAGTGGCCATACTAGACTAGATAAAATCCGTAATGAAAGTATTAGAGAAAAGGTAGGTGTAGTGCCAATTGAAGATAAGTTGAGAGAAGGGAGATTGAAGTGGTTTGGTCATGTGAAGCGTAGACATACGGAGGCTCCAGTTAGACAAGTAGAGCACATTAGGTTAGAAGATAGAAAGAAAAAAAGGGGTAGACCTAAATTGACTTGGAGGAGAGTAGTACAACATGACTTGGAAGCATTACACATTTCTGAGGATTTAACGCAAAATCGTTCAGAGTGGAAAAAGCGAATCCATATAGCCGACCCCAAATTTTTGGGATAAAGGCTTAGTTGAGTTGAGTTGAGTATGGTGAATTTAACTAATATAACGTCATTTATTATAGTTTGATAAGTCTTATAAACTGATAACTCTTTGCCTTTTTTTTATTCTTCTCATAAGTGGTGAATAATTGGGGTATCAAGCCTTGAGCTACCCAAAAAATCAGCCAGGTTCCATCCATAAACCTCCCTAGTCCCACACTAACAATTAGATTTGAACCAGTGTTATCAAAGGCGACAGAGGCGCCCAGGCGAGGCGTCAGGCGTGGCGAGGCGCCCCTCTGTCGCCTCGACTGGAACGCCTGACGCGGCTTGGAGGAGGCGACGCCTTCGGACGGAGAGGCGAGAGGCGAGGCAGGCGAGAGGCGACGCCTCTTCACAGCAACGGTAAGTGTTGTTTTTTTTTTTTTTTTTTTTAAATTAAAAAGTCAATAAACTGCGTACCTGATGCAGCCACCACCAGCAGATACATCTTTCTCCTCAACCTCACGAACCTCACGAAGACGCTTTCTCCTCATCGGCTCAACCTCGACTTCAACAACAGGACCAGGTACGCTCTTTCTCTCTCTCTCTCTCTCTCTCTCTCTCTTCTTCTTCTTCTTCTTCTTCTTCTCCTGCTTCGATCTCTCTCTCTCTTACGTCCCTTTCTTTTCTTTTTTTTTCTCCCTCTCCACCTCTGTTCGATCTCTCTGAGGTCTTTTTTTTTTTTTTTTCTTTTCCTGCTGGGCTGCTTGCCGCTGCTCTGTTCATCGCTCTCACGTCCCTCTTTTTCTTTTTTTTTTTTTTTTTTTTTCTCTCCTTCTCCACTTTTCTTCTGCTGCGCTCCTCTGTTTCGATCTCACTTTTCTTCTACTGCAGTGCACGTCCCTTTCCTCTGCTCTGTTTTTTATTTTTTCTTTTTTCTTTTTTTTTTTTTTTTCTCTCCTCTCCTTCTTCAGCAGTCCCTTTTTATTTTTTCTTTTTTTTTTTCCTTCTCCTCCTTTTAATTAATTAGTTATTATTATTTATTTATTTATTTATTAATTTAATTATTTTATTTTTGTTAATTAATTATTTAAATTTTATGGGTATTGATAAATTGATTATTTTACTTTATATTCTTGTTTAATTAATTGATTAATTAATATGGGTATTGTTGATTTGTTGGTATTTAGTTTAATTTTTATTTGTTATTTTTATTAATTTGATTAGTTTTACTTTTTACCTTGTTAATTAGATATTATTTATTAATTAATTATTTATTTTATATAGGTATTATTAATTTATTGTTAATTTAATTTTTTATCTTTTTATTATTGTTAATTAATTATTTAATTTATATGGGTATTATTAATTTATTATTAATTAGTTTACCACTTTACCTTTTACTTGTTATTATTGTTAATTAGTTTTAATTTGATTAATTTTACTTTTTTCTTGTTAATTAAATATTAGATGTTTATTTTATATGGGTATTATTAATTTATTATTAATTTGATTATTTTTATTTTTGTTCTTAGTAAGTAATTGTGTAATTTATATGGACATTATTACTTTGTTGTTAATTAGTTTACTTTTTACTTCTTATCATTGTTAATTAGTCTCATACTTTCACTTGTATCTTATACTTAAGCTGGAAATACAGGTATGCACTATTTTCAATTTCTCTTATTTTAGATATAAACATAGTGTAAATCATATTTTTTTTCTTTTTAATATGTTTTTTTACTTATTAACTATTTAAAAGTATATATATATATATATAATTTAAACAATTAAGGTTATGGCGCCTCGCTTCAAAAAGGCCCTCGCCTCGCCTCTCGCCTCTCGCCTAAGGCAATAGAATGCTCTATCGCCTTAGTGTCGCCTTTCGCCTTGATAACACTGATTTGAACCCAGGTCTCCGTTAGAACTCCAAGTTTTTAACCACTAGCGTGTCCTGTTGGAAATAGACCTTGATAATGCACCAAAGAGAGATTGAAAACAATAGTTAATTGACATTAATATAAATATCTACCTCCACATGCATACAAGCTGTCAATATTTTTCTGGAGAACTACTCTCGCATACCGCTCCAGAAATTTTACTGTAGGCTTCTCATCCATAAGTCCAGCCTGAAAAAGCCAAGAGATATCACAACAACAACAACTAAACCAAGAGATATCACGCACCATAAAAATTTATGACTCCCAGCTCTTAAGTAAAAGTATATTAAAAATGTCTAACAATTAATTAAGGGAAATTTTTAAATCATGAAACCTGAAATATTTGGTGCAGCAAGGTGCCAATTAATGCTGCATCTGAATGCTCACAGCATTTTAGCCTCTCATCAAGTACACTACGTCTGGGGCAACTGAAACTTGCAGCAACCTGAAGTTGTTATGATTTATTAGGAAAATATATGGGTGAAACAAGAAAAATCTTATTAACATACACCTTTGTAAACAATGGACCAGCACAATTACAATTAGGAAAGCCAAAACAGAATATCAATTCAGACAAATGTAAATGAATTACCCGAGTTCCAGAGAGTAGAATGTCAGGATGAACAATCAAAAGATTATGGTCATGGTCCACTTTACATTTTCCTTGGTCATCAAATTCACCAATCACATTTACAGTATCTCCGGGTGCAATGACACTGTGAAACCTGATAAAAATTGGAACACATAACATACTCTTCGTAGTGAGATCAATAAACTAAAGGGGAAAAAAATAAGATTCAAGTCCAAAAATGATTGGAAAGAACATATGAAGTAAATTCAAACACAACACTAAAATAGCACAGTCAACACCAAAAAGATTTAAATAGTTAGCACTTGAATGAGGAAGTGCCATATAATCAGAATACAACAGTGTCAAACCATCTGATACTATGTTGTTCAAATAAATTATGAATTTAATGGCATAAAGATTTTAGGATCTATGTTTCACTAAATAAAATAGCAAACCTTAAGAACTAAAGAAAAGTGGAACTTTCAACAAACTCTAGCAGAAGTAAAAATGGTCCAAGCAACAACAGAAACTGCTTAATGAAGAAAACAGGATATCATGAGGACTAGCTTTTAGTTCTCTGCACCGGTGCACCCTATATGAACTATGAATAAAAAGAGTTCTTTGTATCAATCTGGCATCTGAGATAACCTCAGGTTACAATTAATTGAATCAGCTTGGTTGAAGATCATCTACAGGCCAAATTCTTCACTTATGATTCAGTTAACTGGATCACCCCAACAACTTTAGGAATGAGGCTTTGTTGAGTCTAGTTAATTAGACTTGTTGGAGATAGAAATGGTGGAGTTTGGAGAGGTTCATGGGCTTCCTTAGCCTCCTATTTTTATTATGTTGAATTGCTGGCACTGTTAGTAATGGCATCCATAATATGAAATCCAGCATTGTCAATAAAGCCTTTAAGGCATTAACTCCTTCATTCCTATGTAGCTTTCACATTTCCCTTTGGCGTTCATGGATGTTCAAAAGAAAATCCATGGCTCGCTAGAGATGAGGTCAATTTGTTGTAGCAGCAGAGGAAGTATGAACAATGCACCCTAATTGATATTGGCATTAGAGTTTGGTTTTACGCAAACGCTATAGAATCTGATTCAATGATGGCTATCTTGACCATGAAAATGAACATTTAGTAAGGACTTGTGAGGAGTTACTAAATTCCAGATGGCATTGCTGAGTTCATCATTCTCATTATCCAGATAAACACTGTGCAGGCAGGCTTGTTAACTGTTGTTTGAAGCATGATTTTTTGTCCTGATTTGTGATGGTTGTATAGTTCTCATTCCTTGATTTATTTCCATGCACAAGGTCTTGGGCCAATGCACCCAATCCCATAAGAAATTACAATTTTTTCTTAAAGAAAAAAAAAAGGGAGAAGTTATTTACCACTCTCCATGCAAATAGACAAGTCTTTCTTCTCCACCCTGCTCATTCAACAAGCGAAGAACCTAAAAAAAATTAATTTATTACTTTTAGTACCCTGGCTATTGATAGAAGTAATGAAATCATTTTGACTAAGCCATACAAAAAACCTTATATGGGCAATAAGCACCAAAGGGATCACCAGGCCTATGCTTCTCAGATACCTAAAGAAAAGATAGATGGGAACATAATCATTATCCATGTAGTTTTCATTTTCAGTGCAAAGCCAGTAACATGATTATTTTCAGTACAGAACATTAGCATACCTCCAATATGAGAAATTTATGATTTGATGTTGACCTAGTTAACTTTTCTTGAGGACCTGGCGCCTCTCTTTGTACCAGAGGATTAGATTTGGGAGGCATCTCTTTTCCATTTACATGTTGAACCGTAGATGAATATGCTTTATTGCCAATCAATACAGAATCTTCAACAGAAATCACATCTTCTACTTGATCTAAAAGTTCAAGCAAGGCCTAAGAAGATACAAATAACAAACTGATAATCAGAACTACTACATACAAACATAAAAGTGAATCCACGCATGATTAAATCATTTTAAGTGGCAACTTATCAGCGAAAAGATCATGCAAAATGTTACGATCCAGAGCAATGAAATTTATAAAATTTGTTTAACATTGATGGAAAATAATGGTCCACAAGCAAAACCTTTTTGTGCTGTCTCAAAATCAGTTGATCCGACAGTTCATTGCATTGAACATCATTAGCAGCCTGCAGTTAATAGTAGAAATCAGAAATTATCACATGTCCACCATCAAGTACGTGCATTGCAAGAGAAAATTTTTCTTAAGAAACTAAGTTCAACATATTTTTCATAATTATCGAAGAATTCCAACAGAAGCATAGTTAATTTAGTAAGCATGCTCAAGCATAAGGCACAATCACCCTTTCATGACAATAGGATAGAGATGGTGGAGTCCTGAAAGGACTCTGTCGAGTAGCAAGGGAGCCATTCACTTCAGACATGCTTACATGGATTGCCATGTCCTGAAATGGGTTTACCCTTTCCAAGTTCTCTCTGTTGGCAGGTAAGATAGTTGTTTCGGTGGCCTCCCTTCTTGGTGAAGAGAACCGCTTGTCAATCTTTCCAGCTATGTGAGAAATCTGTACCACTAATCATTACTAAGCCAACAAAAAGACAAGTTTATAACAAGTTAGTGTAAGCAAAACTAAACACATGAACATGCCTGGTTTAATGAACACGGGCGCATGCTTAAAGAGTTAATCTTTAACGAATCTGTAGACAATTTAGCAACTTCTGGCATGTGCTTCGACACAGCCTGTAGTCTTTCATTCACTGGAGATATCCTCCAAGTGATCTCGTCACCCCCATCATCCTGACTTTGCTTTATTAACTGTTTTCAAAAAGTTGCACAAAAACCATTTTAAGAGTCAGCACATGTCCAACTTTTCCATACACAGAAAGAAGAGAAAGACGGGTAAAGAGAAGGAACTCATGGACACAATTGGTATAGCTCAAACAAAGACAAAAGTGATAATCCTGACCATAAAGAATGGATATGGGACGTGTATACTGAAATTACCATTCCAGGTGAGAATTTGAAGCGTTGGAGATCGAGAGAAACGGACTTGGAAATTTCGGGCGAGATGTCGGCGGGACTGTCGGCTGCATCCATGTCATTGCTTGTGAGATTCTGAGAAAGAAAAGCCTGAGAGGCATTTTCCGCATCAAAAATCCATCCATTGGATCCATTAGTGATATTAGGATGGATTGGTAGCGACGTAATTGGGGCTTTAGGGACTGGGAAAGCGGAAGCAGCAGAATTTGGAGCATTTCCATTCGCAGGGTCGTGAAGTGCTTGGTTGGCTGCATTACATGGGTTAAGGGTAGAAGAGTGGTGAGGGGCTTGTTTGGGAATATTGGGGGCAACAGGCGGGTTATGGGCAAGAGCAACGGAGGGAGAGGCTGAATGGGTGAGCTGTGAATGAGAAGATGTGCAACTTTGAGAGGCTAAAAGAGCGTTCTGGGTGTGGCGATGGAAGAAATGTTGAATGCCATGCTTGGCAGGCTGCTGCGAGCGTTGTTGATTTGAGTTCGATTTCTTCGTTGCTGGTGTTGAGTACTTCAATTTCTTTCTTGGACCCATTTCGTGCTAGGGTTTTTCTGTACCATCTGCAGGAGCAGGAGAAAGAGAGGCAAAAAGATATAGGCTAATTAGCAACGCTTTCCAATTCCCGCCTAAACTTGATGGCTATGTTTATAGGAACCGAACTCATTTATAATAGTGAACCAAAATTTTATGGTTTGATTCGATTTATCCATTTTCACAATCTATCAAAGTAATTTATTTCCTCCGAACTCTATTTGATGGGAAATAAGTTACCTAACTTAGGTTTCGTTTGATTCAACTAAAAGTTCACTTTCTTAGAAAGTGACAATACAAATTACATAAACTCTTATTTAAATATAAGCAGAATAATTGAAATATTTATTAGATAAAAATGCAATAAACTTAAAATCAATTCAATAACATATATTATATAATGTCCAACACTAAATTCACATAATAATTAACATATCATTTTTTATGACATAATAATTAATATTTTATCATAAATTTAACATCCAAAATACATATATGAAGTTGGCTACTATTACTTCACCTGCACATTATCATAATTTTAGCATTCAAAATATACATATATATAACTTCACCTGCGTATTATCATATTTTAACATCCAAAATATATATAACTCCTTCCAACCTTTAAAATCACCTATATGAACAACTACTACTTAACTCTTTCAATATCATTTAACATCATATTCAAAATAGAGTCCTAACAATAAAATTATATATTTTCAAGAATCAAAAAACTCAGTACGTAAGTCTTCACATAAGTCTTCTTATAATCCTCAGGAAGACTAAAAAAGTAATCAATTTTCATAGTGTTAAGTGCAATCTTCTTTCTTACCTTAATAATCTCTTGTTGATATAATCCTTCAATCTTTATTAACTCAGCATTAATAGTCGTTCCCCTTTCTACACCTTTAGGCTCATGCTTAAAACAGTTAGCAAGTGTTCCAATATGTTCTCCAGCAGCTACCATCAAATTACCTAATCTATCCATTTGATTTTTAATATTTTATTTAATCTAAGTAATAAGAAAATTGAGTGAAAAAGTAACATGCAAAACTAAAGAATTGAAAATAATTGAAATTAAATGTTCGATTGTCAAAATTATGGGCAATAATGGCTGACGATGTGAATAATTTTGCAAAAATTTGTGATAGAAATAAAGGAGTTCCTATAAGAACTTAAAGTTTTGAGAAGTCAATCAACTGAGCTTGAAGGTTTGACTGTCAAAATTATGAACAATAATGGTTGAAGCATCCGCAAAGATCCCGTGAACTGGGAGGTAAACATCCTTTCAATATCGAAAGGCAAGAATCAAGAGGCACACTCTTTGGCAAAATTGGCAGTATTAGGCAAACGAGACTCTATGCATCCGACACCATTTGAGGAGATTACTACACCAACAGTGGATGAAGAAGAAGATATGCCAATTAACATAGCTAGACATGGATGACTCCCATTTTCTATTACATTGAGCTAGGAACTCTGCTAGATGATTAACTAAAGGCAAAGAAAATTATTTAGAAGTCAGCAAAGTATAGCAATGACTGGCTCTACTGGAGATCTTACCTGCAATCATGGTTTAAGTGCATCACTTAATGTGATGGATTGCTCATCCTCACTAAGATACGTAAAAGACTATGCAACAACCATAAAGGAACTCAGACCATAGCCAAGAAAGCATTAAGGAAAGGTTAATTCTGGCCAAGCACAGTTCAGGACACCAAGGAGTTAGTTCAGAAATGCAAGAAGTTCCAAGAACATAACTTCATTCCTCGCTTTCTAGCAAAAAAGCTCATTGCCATTTACAATCCTTTGCCCTTCTTCCCGTGGGGAATCAACATCCTTGGGCCCTTCCCAAAGGCATTAAGGTCTCGGCAATATGTAATTGTTGCCATGAATCACTTCACCAAATGGGTTGGTGCTAAGGCAACTTAGTTTGTCACAGCAGACCGAGTTATCAACTGTTTGCAAGCTATGGCTTCCATCTCAAGGTTGATAGCTCAGATGGCAAGGTCTTCATCATACTTGAGCTCCAACCTTGCCCAATCTATAAGGAGAATGCATTTCTCCCAAACCAAGTCACAACTTTGTAGTTGTTAACCACAAATTAGCCGAAAAGGGCTCTAGTTTTCTATTGTTAGGGAGGACCTATAGCTTTTGTCTCTCTTGCCCCTTATTGGGTAGATGGCTTGGTCGATGGGGTAAAAGAAGTAAGCACTTGCTTTTTAGTAGAGGCAAGTGAGGTCAAAGGGCTCTAAGTTCTTCCATGCTTGGATGTTGATTTGCCCTCGTCGTTGCTAGTTTTGGCTTCACTCTTCTTCTTCTAGATAAAGGTAGTGACATCCTTCTTTCGTCCACTCACCATACCAAATATTCAAAAGATTGAAGTTGAGTTTTTTACCTTCTAAGGGCTCAACTAGGTAATCTCGGTGCCATAAGATCATTAGAAATGTTAGAAGAAAGAATACAAGTAATGAAGGAAATGATTGTGTATTTGTCTGTTTATTATTTACAGAGATATTATATCTATTTATACATGAGAATATAAGCTAATTTAGACAATAATAATAATTGCTATAATTATGCTATAAATCTCCTATAATCATGCTAATTGCTGTAATTATGCTACATAAATCTCCTATAATAATGCTAATTGCTGTAATTATGCTAACACCCTCCCTCAAACTCAAGGTGGTAGCACATGTGCCTACTTGAGTTTGCTTAAGAGATCCTAAAAGCGAGCGGGAGGATGCATTTTGGTGAATATATCAACGGTTTGGTTGACAGAGGAGACAGGAATCAAATATATGGTGCCATGAGCAACATGATGACGTACAAAATGACAATCAATTTTGATGTGTTTGGTACGCTCATGAAATACATCATTATGAGAAATCTGTATGGCACTTCTATTATCGCAATGAAGCATTGTGGCAGAAGAATGAGTGACACCCAAATCAGTTAATAACCACCGTAACCAAAGTAATTCAGATGTAGCATCAGCAAGAGCACGATATTCAGATTATTTGCTAGAACATGCAACAACAGTTTGCTTTTTGCTACGCCAAGAGATGAGAGAATTACCCAAGAAGAAACAATAACCAGTTGTAGAGCGATGATCTATCAGATCACCAGCCCAATCAGCATTAGAGTAGCCAGATAATACTAGGGAGGAGGTAGCGAAAAAGTGCAAACCATGAAAAAGAGTGCTTTTGATATAACGAAGGATTCGAAGTACCGCAGAGAAATGAGTTGAGCGAGGAGCAGACATAAACTGGCTGACCAGATGAGCAGCATATGAAATATCAGGTCGAGTAACTGTGAGATAAACAAGACTCCTGACAAGCTGTCGATATAAAGTAGGATCATCAAAAGGAGTGCCATCAAGAGGTGTAAGTTTGCAATTGAGCTCCAATGGGGTTGATACTATTTTATTATTAGTGATGCCTGCTCGAGAAAGGAAGTCGGACGCATACTTGGCTTGAGATAGATAATAGCCATCAGAATTTTGAGAAACTTCAAGACCCAAAAAATAGCTGAGAGAACCTAGGTCTTTCATTTCAAAATGCTGATTGAGATAATGTTGTAACTCTGAAATACCAGATGAATCATCTTCTGTTATTATCATATCATCAACATAAAGCAACAGAATAACAATACCACTGTCAGTTCGGCGAGTGAATAATGCAGAATCATGTGGACTAGAGAGAAAACCAAGTTGAGCAATAGTGGAACTAAATTTGGCAAACTAGGCCCTGGGAGCTTATTTTAATCCATATAAGGCTCGCCGAAGTTTGCAAACCTTATGAGGAGAATGATAACCAGAAGGAGGATGCATATAAACCTCAAAGCCTGGATCTTCCTCTTTCACTGCTATTGCTGCTACTGAGGGTTCTACTGCCATCACCATGAGTGATCTTGAGGCACTATTCAAATAGGTTATCTCTTCTAATTCTCCTGCTGCCATGTCTGCCACTCCGGGTAATTCTTATTGGCTTTTTGACTCTGCATGTTCTAATCATATGACCACTAATCTTAAAGTCTTGTCTTCTGCAAAACCTGTATCTTCCTTACCACCAATCCATACTACAAATGGTACTAAAATGAACATCACACATACTGCTCATGTGTCTACCTCAAAACTTCATCTCCCTGACACCTATTATATCCCTAATTTGGCACTCAATCTTATTTTTGTTGGTCAGTTGTGTGAAAAGGGACTAAATGTTATTTTTTCTCCCCATGGTGTCCAGGTACAGATCCACAAACGGGACAGATTCTTAGGGAGGGTCACAGAGTGGGTCGATTATTTGAGCTTAGATCTTTACATCTTCCTCAGAGATTTGTGTCTGCAGCTACAATCCCTAATTCCTCCATTCACCAATGGCATCTTCGTCTTGGTCATGCTTCTGCCAGTAAAATTCAACCTTTAATTTCTTGTGGATTATTAGGATCTACTAAGTTTGAGTCATTTAATTATTTAAATTGTCAGCTTACAAAACAATCTGCATTATCTTTTTCTCATAATAATACTACTTCAGACACTCCTTTTGGTTTAATTCATTCTGACATTTGGGGTCCTTCTCCTATTTCTTTAATGAATGGTTTTCGTTATTTTGTGATATTTATTGATGATTATTCTTGGTTTACTTGGATATATTTTTTGAAACATCGATCTGAGTTATCAAAAATTTACATCACATTTGCAAAAATGATTAAAACTCAGTTCTCTTGTGACATTAAAATTCTCAGAACAGACAATGCCATGGAATATCGGGATTCTTCTTTACTTCAGTTTCTTAGTCAACAAGGCACCGTTGTTCAACATTCTTGTCCTCACACCTCTCAACAGAATGGGCGAGCCGAACACAAGCATCACCATATTCTTGATTCTGTATGTACTCTTCTTCTTTCTGCCTCATGTCCAGAAAAATTTTGGGAAGAAGCAGCTCTTCATGCTATTTATATTATTAACCGTCTTCCTACCTTGGTTCTTCATAATTTATCTCCTTTTGAAAAGTTTTTTGGACAACCTCCTGACTATTCCATACTTAAACCTTTTGGATGTGTTTCATTTGTTCTTTTACAACCTCATGAACATACCAAATTAGAACCCTGTGCTCGTCTATGTTGTTTTCTTGGTTATGGTATTGAACACAAAGGGTATCGTCGTTGGGATCCTGTTTCTAATAAGTTACGCATCTCTCGTCATGTTACCTTTTAGGACAATACTATGTTTTGTTCTCTTTTCGAATTTTATCACTCTGTCAATACTGACTCTCTATTTTTCACTAACTCCTCCAAAGAGCTGTTTCCAAGTCCTGATCCAGGTGATTGTGATGTGCTCAATATTAGCCCAACTACACCTGCCCCTGTTGAATCTGCACCAGTTGTTGATCCAGTACCTGCGCCTGCAACTCCTTCTAGCACTACTCTTCGTCGTTCTACCCGTGTAAGAGAAACTCCTCATTATCTTTTTGATTTTCACTATTACTCTACTATTGCAACCCTTCATGAGCCTTGTTCTTATAGTGAGGCAAGTACTGACCCTCTTTGGTAGCAAGCTATGACTGACGAACTTCAGGCTTTAGAGAAAACTCATATTTGGGATTTAGTTGATCTTCTACCAAACAAGACCCCTATTGGTTGCAAATGGATTTATAAAATCAAGACCCGTTCTGATGGAACTATTGAATGCTACAAAGCTCGCTTAGTAACCAAAGGATACACTCAAGAGTATGGTATCGACTATGAAGAAACTTTTGCTCCAGTGGCCCGATTAACATCTATTCACAGTCTCTTAGCTATTGCTGCAGTTTGTAAATAGAAACTTTTCCAGATGGATGTAAAAAATGCTTTTCTTCATGGTGATTTAATATGAATGAAAGAATGAACCAGAACAGGTTGAAGAGAGAGAAGAGAGACCCCAGAAACTAGAAATAAAAGCTTTACGACTCTGATACCATATTAGAAGAAAGAATACAAGTAATGAAGGAAATGATTGTGTATTTGTCTGTTTATTATTTACAAAGATATTACATCTATTTATACATGAGAATATGAGCTAATTTAGACAAGAATAATAATTGCTATAATTATGTTATAAATCTCCTATAATCATACTAATTGTTGTAATTATGCTACACAAATCTCCTATAATAATGCTAATTACTGTAATTATGCTAACAAGAAACATCAGTGATGAACCACTAATCCATTTCTGATTGGATAACCAAGGGGATGGGCAACTTTCCCATTTTAGCCATATCCTTAACCTCGGTCATAGCCGCCTTTTCCCTAAATGTTAACTCCACCCTTCTTTTTCTTTTGTCAGCAAAACAACTCCAGCTCAAGGGAATGCCACCCCATCCCTTGTCCTCTTTGTTTTCCACCAAGAATAATTTATCCTTCTAGTTCTTCAAAGATGAGGGTAGGTTAGTGAAGAGGGAGCACTATTTCCAAGCATGAAATTGCTAGTATTCCTCAGTGTCTCTTATGTTTAATTAGAAGAAGCCCACGAACACTCAGCCATTCGCAAGCAGTCTCTTCCTTTGGTATATCACTTAGAAGTTGACTAGTAATCTGCATGAGTTTGTATGTAGCTAGGCCATGGACAAATAGCGATAACATAAAACCTTAATAAAGAAAGGGTCTAGAGGGATCCTCTACCCAACTTTTAATTATTCTTCATAGATAATTATTTGGATAAGCTAGAAGAACATCCCATCTGCTCTGCCCAATTCACCATCGAGTGACAATGTGAATGAAGACGTAGCGATGCCAACTCCTTGGCAGTTTGAAATAAATCCCACCCATTTAGTTGGGACTTTGTTTCTATCACTCCAGTAGGAACCACCACCTCCCCAATACCACCACCAACATCACCATCACCTTGAGTGGTGGCCACAGTTGACTCACCTATTTCTTTAACAATAACCCCAACCTAGTTCACTGACACAATAGATAAACCAACCTCTTCATCCTCACTAACGCCATTCCTACCATCAAAAGTTGAAATAATTGTCCTTATCATAACTCCAATTATAAACCACGATAAGAGACTTGGGAGCCTCACTAAAATCTTTCTCAATGCTACTCTCACTCATTTTATACGAAAAAGAAAATAATAGAAGTAAAAATGTAGAGAAAAGGAAACTAACTCAGGTCTTCATGTTGACAAAGATGAAGATGGAGAAGAAAGCAAAAGATAAAAGAAAAATGCAAGAAAGCAAATAAAATGCAAATGAAAAGAAACAAAAGATATTTATAAGAAGATGAATGATAGCATTCAATGAAAATTCAAAAAGTTAACCACCAAAAAGCAAGCCACTAGAAAGACATGACCTTTCACCAAATCGAGACAAATAGTTGTCCTATTTTACTGTGACCCATTAATGCTTACCATGTGTCATCTCAAGGAAGGATAGTCGAGCGATCAGCATTACAGCATAGTGATTCAAACCTAAAAATTTGAAGGACCAGAGGGGGACTAAAGATATAGGCCGCCTAGAATACTGAGTCAAAATAGCTCGGTTAAAGAGTCAAATGACTTAGTCTAATGGCTAAAGCGAAATATGATATATGACGTGGTCAACATGACTAAATAGAAGCACAAACTAGCATAATGGTCCACGTCGCTTGAAAAGCTCGGTAAAATAGCTCAAATAACTAACTGATGAGGATCATGCACCTAATCAGAGATATACTTGTCAAAAATCTTGGGATCATAACCAAACAACACTAAGATCCTCACAACCACCTATATATTACATCACCAAAGCATTACTTTATATATATTAGACCAAAGCTATAAATTAGGTACACTGACTTTGCTCATTCTACCACTAAAATTCTTTGCATATATTAGTCGTTCAAACAATTATCTAACTTGAGTGTTGGGGTGTTTGCTAAAGAACCACTGACCTCACATTTTTGCTTACTTACGGGCTTACAATACTTTTAGATATTGGTCAAAAGAGCTCCCGTTTATTAGCAATATATTATAGACATACAAACAATAACCTCAAATTAATTGTAATAGAGATAAAACACAGTGATACTTAAAATTTAACATGTATATTTAATGAATTTGAATTGAATATAACACAATTTTGTATATAAATTAATTAACTTATTATCTTGATATAAACATAATATAATAATTATTATTATTATTAAAAAATATTAATAATTTTAGAGCCATTTTATTCATAATATATTATTAAATAATATAATAAATATATTATATTTCCTAAGTTGCTAGTTAAAAAAAAAAAAATCAAAGAGTGATATTACTTAGAATATTTTTCTTTATACTTTAGGAATCTACGTGCGACAAGCTTATAATGGCATACAAACTTTTTGTTTTCTTTGGAAAACAATCTCGGCTATCTTATAGCTTACAGTTTGTAGGCATGCCAGATGTGACGCCCATTACCCGTCTACAGTGTAGCCGAGTAAGGCATGCCACATTCGGTGTCGGAGTATTCTATCTTTTCTTATCATGTACATTATTAATTTAAGTCTCATTTATTTTTATTATGCCGTATGTTGAAAATTTTTTTTATCACATTTTATTTTTGTGGAGACCCAGACAAAGTCTCATCTATTTTATTAGTGTATGGCAGGATTCATAATTTACCTGTTAAAAACTCATATCAATTTCACATTTCCATATGTCATATCATCTCATCATAATTCTCATCACATCATTGCTCATAATCATTTCAAGTAAATAAAATACTTCACTTTATTCATATAAAATCAAGTACAATATTTATAATTTATTTACAGTCTCAAAGTTTAATTACAAGTCCCAAAATAAACCTCATCTTTTACTTATGTATAATGAATAAAATGCAAAAATCTAGAAACATATGGGCCCTACCCAAAATAGACTGCTGAGGTAACACGTCCTGCTACTGTAAACCTATTTCACTCACTGTCTGGACTGGTCCTACTCACCAGTACCTACGCGATGGAAAAACCAACGCGCTAAGCATAACGCTTAGTGGTGCATAAATTAAAGTAAAAATAAATTAACTAATTAAAAATAATTATTTAACTTATAATTTCAATAAAATACGGATTTCATGAATTTTGAGTCAAGTACATGTTTATTGAACTTTGGAAGCAAATAAATTTATTAGGATTTTTTCTATTCATTTATCTCATATTCAGTCTTATTAAATTCATATCAGTGATCTCTTCATGTAATTATTTGATTTTTAAAGCTTATTAGTCATATTTGTGCTCAAGTAACCTATAACAGACTAAAGAGACTGGATACATGGGAGTATACTAGTTAGACATCCGTATGTCTATCATATATACATCGGTCATATTAGGCACAAGGCCAGCGGGCAGGCATAAAGCCAGAAATCATAATAGGCACAATGGCTAACAGGCAGGCATAAAGCCTGTAGAACAATCATATCAGACATATATTATATATCAATGATTATTCCTGTGGGCAGTAGTGCAATCTATAGTCTCTAATTAGTATACCAATCGATCAATGCTATACATAAGTTTAGATATACTTTGGGCAAGGTAGTATTATTAAGTACTTATAGTTTCATTACTTCATGTTATGTACTATTTGTGTTTCATAGCATTTTCATGTTATTTGTGATGGGAAACATAAGTCCCACATATTCATGGCACTTTTATGTTTAGCAAATCATTTGGTTAATTTCATATCATATGACAAGTCATTTTATGAACCTTTCTTAAGGTCCAAATTTGGTGTCTTAAATTCACCTAGCAAATTGATCAAGATGTGGCTACTGTTTGACCACACTTCCTTCATAGAAGTTGTTCCTCTATGTTTTATCTTTGTTTTTCTTTTTGAATCATGTCCTTTGGAGTTTTAGAACTCAAGCTATGTTCAAATTACCAAAACTGGTTCATTGCCTCTTTCTGGTTCTAGAACCAGATAGATTCTAGAGTCAATCTTTATTTAGTCATTTGGGCATGCTACAGTCATTTTTAGACCTAATGTCCTGTTCTCCTATGTCTTAGGGTCACTCAGGTTCAAGACTCACAACTTTTCAGGTTATGTAGGGTGAGTTATAGCCAATTAATTGACCTGGACTCATGAACCCTGTGCTTTCAGGATTTCAGGTTCAGGTCAGTATATTTGGTTCCAATTTTAGGGTTCCTACACTCAAAATTTGAAGAAAGTTTCTAAATCAAAGTTGGAGTCCTGTTTCTTAGGTTTTCAGAACAGTTTGGATCATTCTAATTGGAGTTTTCTAGTGGGAGATATGATCTAAATACTGTTTTGGAGTCAAATGACTATTTAGTTCAATTTCAGGTTTTGGCATGTTGAATTTTCCTAGCAAATTGACTAGGTTCCATTAGGTTCTGGGTTTTGGTCAAAACACCAAAATTGTAGCTCTAGATCTTATAAAAATTTTGGCTTTGATTTCATTATATTTTCAATTTTGTGGATCAAGTTATGACATTTTTGCCAAAACTAGTCAGGTAGGTCTAAGTCCAGAATTTCAGGTTAATTTTTAGTTCTGGTCAGAATTATTAACCTAAATTTTTCTAGCAAATTGGTTGGGTTAAGGGAAGAATTAGGCTCTGTGCTCTTCATGAAAAATGTGCTCCTATAACTAACCTTTTCAATGGTTCAAAAATCAGGTCATTCTGACCTTCCTAGAGTAAGTTATGGCCATTTGAACATTCACTGTTCATATGGTCATTTTTTCTCGGTCCAGCATATGGTCACCCAGATTCAAGCCAATTTTAGGCCAAGTTAGTTCAATTTCTGGGCAGGGTCTCTACATAAAAAATGTGACAAATTATCCTAGATTTCATCTCTAATTAGCCTCATACCAATTAAAGCAACATAACTCTACTTATGGCCATGAAAGTACACTAGACTCAAGGTCCAAAATTCTTACATGAAAACAACACTCTCAATTTCTCAATTCCACCCAACTCCCAAACTTCCATTATATTCATGGCATTTCAAATAGTCAACAAAGGGTCTCAACAAAGTCAATTAGTCATCAATTCACAAAACCCTAAATTTTGGGTCAAAACCCTAACTTCAAGATCACAACCTCGTACTACCTTATGACAATCAACATATAACTCATGTATATTTGGTAATCTACATTTGTAAACACAATTATTATCATCAATTCATCAAACTTCTACCTCCCTTATGGTAACCGAAACTTAGGTTCAACCAACCATGCATACTTTTCATCATTTCCTTTAAAATTTCTATGCATCTCAACTTAACTTCAAGAAATATCCAAGAAATTAAAACTAACTTGCACATACCTCACTTGTGACCCAACTTGACTTGCTAAAACTTCAAGTTTCTCTTCAATTCTTAGCTGCCAATAGATTTCCCAAGGTATAGGATTAAATTTTAGTGAAGGGAAATATAGATTTTAAGGTGAAATTGGAAGGGAAATCAAGCTTTGAAGCTTGAAAAACAATGGTGGAAAGAGGGCTATGGGGTTCAGCCAAGAGAGGAGAAATGAAGAAATGATCGATTTTTTATTCATTTAATTTAATTTGTCCCTTTATATATGGTTGTCTAAATTTAATTGGTTATAATTTTTAATGATGTCATTTTAACATCATGCTTATGTCATTATTCATTTGTATTTTTATTTCTTTCTTTTCCTTTTCTTTTCCCTTTTCCATTACATAATTCATAATTTTAATTTATTTTTAATTATTTTATTCTCACCCATTTTGATTGATATTTAGGTCAAAATTCAACACTGAGAGTGAAATGACCAAAATGCCATTCGTTGGATTCATCGAGTTATAATTGTCTGTACCAATTGACTAAATTTTATTGTATTTTTTTTTTGCATTTTTATTATCATTTAAACCTCATAATTCCTTCAATTAAGTCCCAATATTTATCTTACAGGGTTTCTCCACGAGTCTGGGGTTGGCAACTGTATTCACAGTCGTTTCTCATTAGGGTCACCCATTGCCATGCCCCCGGCTCATTTAACCGAGTTGCACTTCCCTTCTTTTATTTTTTCTCTAGTTTTACTTGGTCTTTATTCAATCAATTTATGCCTCCTCACTCTAGTTTAAGTGTAGTTCAAGACATCCTGGTTGTCCGAACATGCGTTAATCATCGAAATAGTAGAATGTACGGACTACCTAAAGTGAGGGCGTTACACCAAATACTTAGTATATCTCTTAATTTGCACTTCGACTTCTAAACCAAATGACTGTGAGAACTGGCTCTACTGCAAGCAGTTTCATCAATCTCACAAGTAATCGAAACTAAGTGAATTGGAATTGAATGCTTTAATTGAATAATTGCAAAAAAATAAAATAAAATACAAGGCTTGAAATTAAATGCCAAAGTTTGGAAAATAAAAGATAGATAAAAATAAAAATAAAAGACTGTTTGAGTTTGATTTGTGTTGTTTGATTGAGTTGTTGAGGGTTTTCACGTTACTGCTCATCTAATATTTATAGTTCTCCTTATAGGTACCTAAAAGATTCTGAAAGACCCATCTTCACTTTATACAATTGTTAGCAGCTACCAGCCCACTCCCTTATAACTCCTTGAAACTACTGCTAACCTCATTTATCTTAGCTAACCACCAGATAACTCCTAAGATATTTATTTAATAATTATCTGAGGCTATAAACTCAAATTAATAAAAATAAAATTAATTTAATTAATTTTATAAATATTTAATTTAATTAATTCTTATGCCTAAAAATAATAAATAAATAAATATTTTGGTGTAAATAATTGCCCCCCACACCTGGATTGGCTGACTAAGGAATTTTAGATGGACAAAAATACTGGACTTGGCTTATTTTCTTGCTATTTAAAATTTGTAAAAGATTCTCCACTATCTCCAATGCTTCTCTTGGGAACTTAAAATTTAAATTAACTGTATCTTAATGACTTTCCCATTTTCCAATGAGTTCTAACTACTACAAATCACACTTTCCCATGGCATTAATGGCATTTAAAGCCAATTTCACTTTATCTTCTCTACTTTCACCTACTTACTTTTATAACCATCAACAAATTAAAAGAAACCATCATCTTACTTCTATGTCTTTCTTTCGCCCTCTCTTTTTTCCTTTCTCGATTTGCCTCATTAGTGCGCTACCCATTCATTGTTGATTCTCTTGCATGTCCATCGTGTCGACTCTTCTCCTCACCGGCGACCTATGTGCTATACCCATCATCATTCAGCTCTTGTTTTGGTCATTATCACATGATTTCCTTCTGTCACAATAGGTTTTTTTTTTCTCTCTTCGCAACTGCTGCTATACTTGCTCAGTGTTTTGACCTTGCCATTGCTCTTCCACTGGCAGTGCTATCCCTTGCTAGCTAGCACTCCTTCCTAAAGCTCCAATGTTAGACCACCCTTCTTCGCAGCATGCATTTTTCTATTAACCTTCATTTTCGGGTACCATTTCTACCATACACCACTTATTTGATAGTAATTTTGCCATGGATTAGTTGAATCTTGAGCCTTGTTGATTTTTGCTGAACCTGAGAAATTCACAGGTACCTATTTATTGCTTAGGTACCTGCACTAACTATAGTATGATGTTAAGTACCTATGTATTGAATTACACGTTGGCACCTGTATTACTTGCTTGACTAATGTTTAGGCATACATATTTAATATGTCCTTTTGTACTTATAGAGATGGCATCAGGTGACCCTCCCAGTAGCTTACAAGTACCTGCCAGTTCCTAGGTACCTACTGGTTCTTAGGTACCTACTAGTTTACAGGTAACTATAGCTCTGTAGCTACCCTTGATACTATCGCAAGTCAAACCCATCAGTAGTAGTGTCCCTAGACTGAGTGCTACTCCCCCCACTATTGACTTGTTTGTCTATACTCCGCCAGTCTTTTTCTATGCTCAGTACCAACTCTTTTTCTTGCACTACTAGAGGTAATTTCTAGACTTTGTTGCTATAAATGTGAACTTTTTGCAGGTTGTATTTGATTATTGGTTGTAACGTTCTCACTTTAGGTAGTCCGTACATTCTACTGTTTTGATGACTAATATCTATTCGGACAGCCAGGATGTCTGGAACTACACTTAAATTAGAGTGAGGAGTCATGAGATGGTTAAATAAAGATCAAGAAAAAGTAAAGAAAAGTAAAAGAAACGAAGTACAACTCAGTTAAATGAGCCGGAGGTCACGGAGATGGGTGAACCTAACGGAAAGCGATTGTGAATACAATTGCCAACCCTGGACTCGTGAAGAACCCTGTGAAATAATTATTTGGAATTTAATTGAAGAATTTATAAGGTTTAAATGACAATAAAAATGTCAAAGAAAAATCCAATAAAATTAAGTCAATCGGTAAAGACAAATATAACACGATAAGTTCAACGAAGTGCATTTTGGTCATTTCACCCTCAGTGTTGAATTTTGACCTAAATGTCAATCAAAATGAGAAAGAATAAAACCTTAAAATAAATTAAAAATCATGAATTATGTAATGGAAAAGGGAAAAGAAAAAGGAAAAAAAAGAATTAGAAATATAAATATAATTATGACCTAAGTATGATGTCAAAATGACATCATTAAAATTTATACCCAATGGAAATTAGACAACCATATAAATAGAGACAAAATTTACTTAATTAATCAAAAACTCATCTTCTTCCTCCTTGACCACCTAGAGAGGAGCTCTTCTGTAACACCCCATTTGCATAGCTTGGTGTATTTCATTATTCCGGTGACCAGTGTTAGTCCGGACAAGAACCATACTTAAGACAACTGGAGAAGCCATAAACACAAATAATTAGTAATGTCCAATTAGTTAAGTATAAACAAGAAAAATAGAACATAAGAAGTTAAACGAGCCGAGAGTCACAGCGATGGGTGACCTTCTCGGGAACGACTGCGAAGTCGTTTTAAACACAAATTTCGAACCGTAAAATGTGATGCCGCGGTCCTTAGGACCCTTATAAACACAGTGAAAAAGAGAAAATCACGAAAAATAACTGTTAAGCCAGTCAAATAATTAGGTCAGGGAGCCGGAAGAAATATGGAATTATTTGCAAACCGGATTGAACCGGCGAATGGCAATTTGGTCAATTGACCCCGAGAGCTGACTCCTGACCTAACTGTCAAATAAAATCGGAGAAAAGAAAACTTCGGGATCAAGAATTAAATTAAAGAACTAATAGAAAAAAAAAGAAGAGAAAATGAAAAAGTTAAAAAGGTGTAGAAAGATGACATCATGCATGATATCATGCATGATGCCATAAGTCATATAATTAATAAATTAATTAAATGAATTTTTTGGGTCTTCCATAAGACAAAATAAATAAAAGAAAAGAAAAAAAAAATTCATTGTCTTCTTCTTCCCTTCCAAGACGTTTTCTCTCTCCCTTAGCTCTCTCTCTCAAACTCCATTAGAGCTCTTAAGTCAAGCTTCATAAACCTTCAATCCCACCGTAAAAACCTTACTCTCCAACATTAAATCTTGTAGTTAGACCTAGATAAGGAGCTTGACAACAAAAAGAAAAAGAAAGGAAGGAGTTTTGAAGAGGGAGAAATTCAAAAAAAAAAGGTTAGTAAGCAAACTTGATGATTTTAGTTTGATTTCTACATTTTTAACTTATTGAACTTGTAAATAAATTTTAAATAAAAGAAAATTTTATTAAGGGACCATGAGTGAAATTCGGCCAGCATGTGTATAGGGGTATATTTGCATGGTTTGATAGATTTAAATACATATGTGAGCTTGTTTGAGATGAAGAAACATGTATGTATGCATGGAATCAATCAAATGCAACAATTTAGTGTGGTTAGGGTTTGGATACTTAGGGTTTAGAGACCAAAAATGTGAAGAAGTGCTAAATGATGTCTTTGACATAGTTTAAGGAAAGAAATGGTCATTTGTTACCTAATTAAGTGTGTTAGAAGTGTTTGAATCAAAGTCAAATTCGGATTGGGTATGCACCATGACCAAAAGTCAACTTTGAGGGACCAAAAATAGAATTTTACAAGTCCAATGGATATGGGACCAATTGGGGATGACAATAGGCACTAAATGACACAATTTTCATTTAGGAAGGCTGCCCAAAAAGTGACTAAAACCTAGTGAACAAAGTGGCCGAAGTTGGAAAATCGCAGGCTGCCTCTGCACAAACTGACCAAATGAACAGTGTTTGTTCATTTGATCATAACTCGAGCTAGGTAGGTCAAAATGACCTGAAATTTTACCAGTAATTAGATAAGATATATATCTAAAACTTTTATGAATAACACCAATCCAAATTATGCCATTAACCCAATAAAAATACTGAGCAAATTTGGTGACCTGAATCTGTAGAACTGCAGATTGCCATATGAACAGTAAAGTTTCAATGGCTATAACTCTCTCTAGAAAATTCCGATTTAGGTCATTCTTGAACCGATGGAAACCTAAGACATAGTAGAACATTTCATATGAAGAAAATTAGACCAAATTATAGACCTAACTTGATCAAATTGCTGAATGAAGTTAGAATCAATAATCTGCCAGAATAAAATTCTGCAGCATGAACAGTAAACATAATTTGCTTATAACTTGAGCTACAAAACTCCAATTGGGGTGATTCAAAAAGGAGAATAAACTTAAGACAATAAGGAACATTTTCTATGAAGAAAGTTTTGCCAAATTCTAACAGTAAACTGACCAATGAAACAGTACAATTAGGGACACCAAAATTGAAAATTTGGCAATTTTGCCTAAAAGGCCTAAGTTTTGAGAAAATGACCAAAACCAACAAGTTTAGTGACCAAAATGTGGTTTGTGGGTGAAGTTGGAATTCTCATACCTATTAAGCCTTAGAAAGACAATAATTTGACTTGAATAGTGCAGTGAATAGTAACCCGAAACACAAAATTTCAAGAACGTCGAATTTAGCACGTCAGAGCTAGGTAAAAGTGAAGTTAAATTTATTATTGGATTTATGCTAAGTTATGGTACTGAAACACTGTGAAATTGTGTGTTTCAGTAGAAAAGAATACAGGGACAGAACCCGAGGAGTCGAGTCAAGGCCAACAGGCGACTCGTTTGAGGTTTGTGCACAACGTATACTTTTTATAATCATCTTTTGCATACTGTTTTGAATAATGTGAAATATTGAATTATGGCATTCTTATGATGTTTTGATTTAAATTGTTGAAAGTTATTATGTATATTGAAATGACAATGTTTAGTAAATTGTTAAGATAAGTTTTGAAACCACAGTGTCATGACCATATATTTGAACACCTCACTAGCACGACTAGTGGAGGTAATTAGTTTCGAATTTTGATTCCTTCTCTGAAGAAGTGTTGAGGTGTGCCAGTAGAAGAGGATGTGAATGGATATCCATATATTTGAGCTAGCTAGCCTTGTGATGTGATTTCTCTTTAGCCTCTGGCTATTGAGATTCTATTTGTTTCGAATGGCATGATTTAACTGTGGGTTTTATGAAACGTGTTTTGATACTTCGAAATGAACTTGATTTGCATTAAAAACTCATAATTCATGTTTTGTGTTTAATGCTCATGTTTAGTCAAATTTTTGAATAAATGTGATTTATATTTTGCATAAAGATTATTTTAGTATATTGTGCACCACTGAGTCCTAGTACTCAGCGATGGCTTCTATTGCTGTCGCAGATACAGAGACTAGAGGAGCAGCAGACTGAGCTGCTGAGCTGTGAGGAGCTATCAGCTTAAAGTCATCGGGTATAATTTATACCCTAATTGTAAATATTTCTTTTCATGTATGTATTGCATATAAATGTATGGACATGCAAATGGGTCTTGAGCAGCTTGTACAAAAATTTGTATGAAATTTGTAATAAAGTTTAGTTTTTTTTTTATGTAAATTTTGTAAGAATGTATATAAATTATTTTGTCTCTAATGAAATATGAGTACAACTATTTTATTTAATTTAAATGAAATGTATTGCTAGTATACTAAGGATTATTGAATTTTTGAACTTGAGAAATTTATTAAAATGATTGTGAAATTGATTGAGTTTGATTGTGAAATTGAAGTAGTGGTTGAGAAAAATTTTTAGAATTGCTTTTTACAGGTATTTGAAGAACTGTTTTCTTAAAATATAGAGGGAACTCTGTCAAAATTTTTATAAAATTTGCGTAAAAATAAAATGGGCCAAAAATATTAACTAGTTTTAAATTTTAACTAAATATTTTAAGTACTTATTAGAAAATGCTCACCACTTATCAAAAATAAGAAAATTATTTTAAAATCCCTTGTAGGGTACTTAATGAGTTATCGGTAGGTGAAGTTCGGTAGTTCATTAGGTATTCTACAGGATCATGTTATTCCTTACAGAGGGGTAAGGTGTGACATATTTTAGTGGTATCTGTAGACCCTTATTTTGTGATGAGTATGTGCATTGAGGTCGTGGGAAACCCGATGATGAAAAATTATATGACTGTAAGATGTAATTGGAGGCATTGAGCTGAATTATTAATTTCGTGGCATGATCTTGAAAAAAATAAAAATAATAATAAAGTTTTGGAAAAATTAATTTAATTAAATTTAAATAAAATTTTATTTTGTTTAAATTTAATATGGGTAGTTTTTTAAATGGATCTAATTAAGTTTAATTGGGCTCCATGGGCCTAGGAAAGCCTAGTTAGGAATTTTAAATGGGACCCATTTAATTATTTTCTAAAAATTAAAATAACAAAATATCTCTCTCCTCCTTGGCCCCACTCTCTTTCTCACTCCCTATTGGTGCCTTCCATTTTTTCCTGTCTTCCTATTGGTTGAAACATCTCACCTATATCCCAGTCTTATTCGAATTCTGCAATCGCAGTTGTTTAAGTCATCTAAACTTTATCACCCTAAGACTCCAAATCCTACCACACCTCTTCCTCATTCCCTATTGGTGCCTTCCATTTTTTCCTGTCTTCCTATTAGTTGAAACACCTCACCCATATCCCAGTTTTATTCGACTCGCAATTGTAGTTGTTTAAGTCATCTAAACTTTATCACCCTAAGACTCCAAATCCTACCACACCTCTTCCTCATTCCCTATTGGTGCCTTCCATTTTTTCCTGTCTTCCTATTGGTTGAAACACCTCACCCATTTTCCAGTCTTATTCTAATTCTACAATTGTAGTTGTTCAAGTCATCTAAACTTTATCATCCTAAGACTCCAAACCCTATCACACCTCTCTCCCAAAACCCTATAAATACCCTACTAGAGAAGAGAAGAAGGGGATGATGGGAGGAAAGAGGTAGAGAAAATTCAGAGCTATAAGAAATTTAGAGATATTTAAGACTCTTTGAGTTCTTCCTTATTTTGTTTTTTTTCTTCAAGAAGATTTTCATACAAGATTTCTGGAAGGTCAGTTTTTATTGTTTTCTTTTCAAGATCTATGCCATACAATCTTTTAATTCTATTCTCTTTGTCTTCAATTTATTTTATATGTTCATATAGATCATGTAATCATGTTTAATTTGAGGGGATACACAACTCTGCACATGTTTAGTTTCTGTCTCTCGTACTTTTATTATTTTTCTTTATTTTCTTTATTTTTTTTATTTACAAACAAAATTGGTAAGTAGCCCTAAGGTAAGTACCAAATAGGGCATTTCTTGTGAGCTTATATGGAGCTAAACGGAGTAAGCTGTGATATCATTGCCATACTAGAAGACCCTTTTTTAAGGGTAGCTTGCCCCAATGGCAACTGCATTTACCAACAAGTAAGTAGCTCTAAACTTCTCGAATAACCATTGGCATGAAATTGTAGTAATAATAGAACTTTCATTTGGTAAATTAAAATTAACTTTGTTTTTAATTTAACTGACTTTTGCATGTAATTAATTTAAATAAATACTTTGTAAATTAAAATTAATCTTGTGTGTAAATTAAACTAATATTGGCATGTAAAATAAATTTAATTTAATACTTGGTAATTGTAAAATAAATTTGCATGTTAGAAATCTTTATTAGGTTGTGATTGTTTGGGACTTATGTGATATTAGAATAAATTACACATGTACATAATTAACTTAGTTCAATTATCCTTAGGGTAACTTGGTGAAAATTAATTAATTAGGTTAAATAGAAACATAGGGTTATTTGAAATTGAATTTGTTTGTAAATTAAATTCCCAATAATAAATTAATTTTAGTCATCCGTAAATATCATTTAAATAATTAGCAACCCCATAGATAGCAATTACTTGTGCATGAAAATTGTGTGTAAACAACAATGCTTTTGTGAATTACTTGCGTGCGTAGGATTAGAATTGCATTTTTTAGGATAAATTTTAATAAAGGAATAATAAACAAGACTTCTAGAAACATTAGTAGAGGACTGGCACTCGAATTAACGAGGTTAGACCAGGCGTAAGGGGTGCCTAACACCTTCCCCTTACGTACCCACTATCCCGAACCTAGACATTGGGCTATGGTAATGACTGCCAGGAAACTCGCAAGGAGTAAGTTGCCATCCATGACCCTCGGAAGAAACACTGAATATGTCCCGGTTATTACCCGGGTGGCGACTCCTGTCTATCTATGCCTTTGTGGCATAAATCCTTAGTACCGTGGTAGTGTTATGGAAAGACGGTACTTACCAGTGGTTTGATTCTATTAGGATTGTATGAAGTGCATGTCTAGGAAATGCTGTCTAAGGAGGTGGTACTTAAGTGAGACCATTGTGACTCCACCATCTTTCCCGGCATTACAGTGCATTTTATATAATTCTAATGGATGATATTTCGCCTCACGCCCCACCCCTACAGTTTGGCGACTCCACTGGGGACTAAATGGATAGTTACTCCAACATGTTTCTATTAGTCTAATATTATTCCTTTGTTAAACTTTTTGCATTGCACTACACTATGACACGGATCACCCTTACCCTTTTAGCCTCGTTAGTACTAGCCAAGGAGACCATGGTTCTACTCGAGCTATGACGAATTGGTGAATGCTAGCACCCCATGCCCGTACCTTCGAGTATATAAAAGAGCCACAGCTCCGGCCGTTGTGCTTAATGGACAAGCTCTCGCATGGGTGACCCTTTTCCTACCCAATAAAGCCCATGAGCCATAGATTTCAACCCTAGGTACCCCGTAGATTTTTGTTGTGCTGGATTCGTATCCTTACTGTTCAAACCATAAGTTTTAGTGGTAGTTGAGATGAACCTAGGCCTATGCATAAACCCAATGTGTGTATAGGCCCAAGTCCATTTTAAAACCCATGTTAAGCAAGAGGATGCTTACTTATGGTTAAACTTTAAGGATATAAATCCTTTGTTTGTGAGGGAAGGATCGTCCTGGACCACCCCCTGTTGGTGTGACCACTGTACCAGAGCCTAGGATAGAATTTTTCTTACCTGCACGTGAGAGTTGAAGGTATAAGGCGAAGATTCAGCCTGAGACATTCTTTTCGGTTTATCATTTAGTCTTTGGTCCGATTTTAGTTCGGTTTATACAGTTCGGTTTTGGTTCAGTTTTGGTCGTATTAGTACGGTTCGGTTTTGGCTTTGTAAAGGCAAAGGTAAAAATGAAAGTGCATATTCATGCATTCATGCATTGCATTTGTACAAAGCATAAGATGTTAAAACCTTGTATTTTTTTTTTTGTAGTAAACATAGCTTTAGAACACATCAAGAAGACTTCTAATCAGGTCACTTGGGTTAGGGAGGGAAAGAGATTAGTAAGAGTTACACCTGCACAAGCTAAAATGGAAGACACTAAGGTCATGTTTAGACAGATGCTTGAAGAAGCTTTGAATGCCAAGATGGCTGAGCTTGAAGGAAAAATCATGGCCAACTTTGAGAAGAAGTTAGAGATGGGTGGGCCTAGTGATGTTCAGGTAAAAAAGCCCGAAGAAGAGACTAGTAAAAAGAAGGCCTTTGATGACGTTTGGGATGAAGAAGATTATCTCCAAGACAAGGCCAAAAAGAAAGAAAAGGGGACAAGTGAGGAGATTAGAGTTGTTACTGAGATGATGGAAAAACTTCGTGCCGGTGTGAAAAAGCAAGTCGAATTTACTGGAATGGGGTCATTAGATGCAGATGACTTTGACATCCAGCTTGATGGAAATCTACTTGAAAAATTCAAGATGCCCGATTTGGCTAAATTCGATGGTACCGTGACCCAAAACCCACCTCAGTCTTATCTTATAGTCATGAAAACAACTGGTTTGACTAAGAACCAAGTCACTCAGTTCTTTTTTATGTCACTAGAAGGGGTTGCATCTTCATGGTATCATGGGCTAGAAGCCACTGTGAGAAAAGATTGGGAGGAGCTAGTTAGGAGATTTGTGCAACAATATTCCTATAATACGACTTTAGATGTTACCCTGAGAGACTTAGAGACCACTAGGCAAAACCAAATGAAACCTTTTCAGAGTATCTATTGAGATGGAGGAAAAGGCCATGAAGATGACCAATAGGCTCACTAAAAGGATCAAGTGCGATTGGTAGTGAAAAGTCTCAGACCTAGTTATTATGAGAAACTTTGTTATTATCCTTGGCTACCTTTGAACAGCTATATGATGTCAGTATTAGTGGAGGATGTATTGAATAATGAAAAGAAGAATTATCACCCAAGAGGGGAGGATACCACCACCGCAACATTACTGGGAAAACAAAGTCATTGAGGTTCAAACCGTGTCCCGCACTCCCTAGAAAGTTCTCTCAATTCAACCAACCTCTATCTAAAGTCTTCGAGCGACTCAAAGCTCTGGGGTCTCCTCCAACCCTTGGCACCTAGACCACCACCAAACCCATCGCCACCCAATTACAATGCTAACCTATATTGCCAATTCCATCAAACTCATGGCCATGACATCGATAGATGTTTTCGCTAAAACACGAAGTTCAGGACTTGATCGATGCTAAGAAAATAGTCGACCTAAAATCGACCCAACACACGCACCAACCCAATGCCCAACCATAATGTTCCACCTCCACCAGACTTTACATGATTTCCACCACCTCAATTGACTACGACCAAATTCTCAACCTTATCCAACCTATCCAAAAGCTTGATGAACCTCGATCCAGAATGACAATTGATATTTGGGATAGTTCCAGTGATGAGGAAGGTTTGTTAGATGTTTGGGTTGACTCGACGAGAGGAAAAGAGTAGGGTGAGCCACATGACCAAGAGTGGTGGATATTATCCCGATCCACCCATGGAGAAGGACAACGTGAGAGGAAAGCCAAGGTGTTGGGTGAAGAGGACACAGATGAAGAGGATGATCAGTTCCTTAGGCAATTGAAGAGGACTCGTGCTAGTGTAACGGTGCGGGAATTGCTATTGGCATCGAAAAACACGTAATCAAGATCGACCAAGGCCCCGAGTGTACTCAAGGTCTCCACGAGATAACTCCAGAAGAGATTGCCAAAGTTGTGCTTATAGAAGATGGGGGTCATATTACTTTCTCTGATCATGATCTCCCAGCTGAGGGGAGAAACCATAGTAGGGCTCTGTTCGTGACCGCCGAGGTTAGAGGGTGGAAAGTGCCTTGTGTGATGATAGATGATGGGTCAGCCATCAATGTATGCCCTCTGAAGATTCTGCCAAAATTAGGAATTTCTATGTCTGAGCTAACTGGTTCTGATTTGGTTATCAGGGCCTATGATGATTCAAAGAGAAACGTGATAGGGGTATTCAAGACTATGGTTAAGGTGGGGCTCAGAGAGACCGAAGTTGAATTCATCGTGCTAGACATCCCCATGACATTCTCTCATCATGGGTAGAATCTGGTTCCATCCCTTAGGTGGAGTCCCCTCTACACTCCACCAAAAGATCAAGATCCCGTATCAAGATGGTATAATCACCGTCAATGCTGAAAGAGATGGGGAAGTAGCTATGCTGCAAGTGGATGGTTCGGTACCACTATTGTCTGGTTTCCAAGTTGCTGGGATCTATGAAGACTGGATGGACCCTAGGGTGGCCACTATGATGAAAGAGATGAAGTTTTTTCCTGGCATGGGTCTGGGAAAACGAGCTAATGGCTTAGTGACTTTTCCAGAAATAAAGGGGCAAATCACTAGATATGGGCTGGGCTATCAGCCAACTGAAGATGAAGAGAAACTCAAGCCCACCAAGTTTATCAAGGAGGGTGCAATTACATGGACTGATGACCAGGAGCTGCCGCATGTTGAGGAATTAGAACAAGAGGTCAATGCCATCAAGTTAAGGTCTGCTTGGAAGCCAAGCACTTGGACCTACACCCCTAAGTTTGAGTCTGTCTTTTGTAATGCTCATAATAGTGATACTGATATTGTTATTTCTGATGTACTTGATGATGATTTTGAGGCAAAAATAAATAATATGACTAGTCCTTTTGCTTATTTGTTTGATGTTCTTCCTAATGGCTACACGCATAGCATTCATAATTATTTAGAATCTATTTCTGTTAATGCATTAAAATCAATCTCTATTAATTTGGGTACACCAGATGATCCTAAAGACATTAAGTTAGCTGAAGATTTAACCAAAAAAGAAAGAGATAAATTTATAGCCTTATTAATAAAGTACCAAGAAGCATTTGCCTGGTCTTATAAAGATATGCCGGGAATTGATCGAGACATAGTACAACACAAGATCCCCACAGACCCTAACATGAGGCCAGTAAAACAAAAGAAACGTCGGCTTAGGCCAGAATGGGAAGAAAAGATAGCTCAAGAGGTGAAAAAGCTTATTGAGGCTGATTTTATTGAAGTAATTGAGTATCCCGAGTGGTTAGCCAACATTGTGCCAGTCCCCAAGAAGGATGGGCGAGTTCGGATGTGTGTAGATTATAGGGACCTGAATAAGGCTACTCCTAAGGATGATTTCCCATTGCCTCACATCGATGTGCTTGTTGACAGTGCTGCTTGCATGGCCATGTACTCTTTCATGGATGGTTTTTCGGGATATAATCAGATCCTCATGGATTTGATAGATAAAGCAAAGACAGCTAAATGGGGGACTTATTGTTATAAGGTCATGCCTTTTGGGCTAAAAAATGCTGGTGCAACTTATCAGAGAATGGCTACTATGTTATTTCATGACATGATGCACAAAGAAGTTGAAGTATATGTGGATGACATGGTGGTAAAATCCCCAACTAGGGAGAGACATTTTGAGGCATTAGAGAAGTTCTTTCAGAGAGTCATCAAGTATAAATTGAGACTGAACCCTAGCAAGTGTGTGTTTGGGGTCACTTCAGGCAAACTGTTAGGGCATATGATCAGTAGGAAAGGGATTGAGGTTGACCCAGATAAGGTGAAGGCACTCCAGGAGATGCCACCCAGAAATGTAAAAGAGATTAGAGGTTTCTTGGGCAAATTACAGTACATCAGTAGGTTCATAGCTAGGCTCACAACGACCTGTGAACCAATTTTTAAGCTACTAAGAAAGAATCAGCCAGTGGTGTGGAATGAGCAATGTCAAGAGGCATTTGAAAAGATAAAGCAGTACCTGAGCAATCCACCAATTTTGTCACCACCCATACCTAGCATCCCTCTAATCCTCTACCTATCAGTGGAAAACATGGCCCTGGGGGCAATGTTGGCACAAGAAGTAGAGAATCTGGAGAGAGCCATTTATTACATCAGTAAGAAACTCCTTGCTTATGAGGAGAATTATTCACTAATAGAAAGAACCTGTCTGGCTGTAGTATGGGCAACTAAGAAGTTAAGGCACTACTTTTAGACCCATCGAGTTATTGTAGTATCCCGGATGGATCCTTTAAAGTACCTATTTGAAGTACCGACACTAGTTGGAAAATTGGCCAAATGGTTGGTCCTACTGTCTGAATTTGATATTGTGTATGAGACTCGAAAAACCATTAAAGGGCGTGTAGTGGCCGAATTTCTTTCTGAAAATCCAGTTAATGAAGGGGAAGAAGTCGAAACAGCCTTCCCGGATGAGAGTCTCAAGCTAGTAGAGGTCCAGCCATGGAAAATGTACTTTGATGGGGCCATGAATAAGAGCGGAGCCGGTATAGGGGTAGTTTTGGAAGCACCAAATGGAGAACAATTGTTAATGTCAAAAAGGCTATGTTTCCCAACCACTAATAATATTGCAGAATATGAGGCTTGCATTTGTGGCCTGGAGGCATTAATAGCTGTTGGGGCTAAAAAAGTGGAGGTGTTCGGAGATTCAATGCTAGTGGTTTCCCATGTTAAAGGTGAATGGGAATTGAAAGAAGAAAAGTTGAGGCCATACCTGGAGTATGCTAAGAAACTATTATTTAGCTTTGAGGAAGTGACAATGAAGCACATGCCTAGAGCTCAGAACCAGATAGCTGATGCTCTAGCCACGCTGGCATCCTTATGGGAAAAGGGTGATCAGAAGCTGACCCAGCCAGTTATCTTGATGAGGAGTAGAATCCCATGCTATGAAGGGTTAATAATAGCACATTTAGATCTAGAAGATGAGATGAAATGGTATGAGGACATAAGAAGATATTTAGAGGTAAGAGAATACCCACAGTCAGCCAATAGTAGGGATAGAGCTATAATTCGTAGATTAGCCACTCAGTTCACTTTGGCTGGGGGGCAACTCTACAAAAGGTTCTTCGAAGGACTATTGCTCTTATGTGTGACGAAAAAACAGTCTGAGCAGATAATGGAGGAAGTACATGCAGGAGTGTGTGGTCCTCACATGAACGGAAGGGTATTAGCAGGCAAAATTTTAAGATTGGGCTATTACTGGTCTACCATGGATACTGACTGCGCTAAATTTGTGAAAAGATGCCATGAGTGCCAAATCCATGGGAATTTGAATCACCTACCGTCCAGTGAACTCTACAGCATGACTTCACCGTGGCCATTCTCAATATGGGGCATAGACATTATTGGAAAGATTTCTCCCACGGCTTCTAATGGCCATAGATTTATTATTGTGGCAATTGACTATTTCACCAAGTGGGTTGAAGCTGAATCTTATAAAGTAGTAGGGGCTAAGCAGATAAGTAAGTTTGTGCGAAAGAACTTGATTTGCAGGTTTGGGGTACCCTATGAGATAGTATCAGATAACGGCAGCCAGTTCAAAGGTGATTTCTTAGAATTAATTACCGAATTCAAGATTAAGCATCACAAGTTCTCACCATACAGCCAGACTAATGGAGCAAAGAGAAGCAAAGAATAAGAATGTGAAAACCATTCTGAGAAAAATGGTTGAAACCTATAAAGATTGGCCTGAGAAACTCCCTTATGCTCTTTGGGGTTATCGCACTACTACAAGAACATCCACAGGGGCAACTCCATTCTCTTTAGTGTATGGGACTGAAGCAGTGCTACCCATTGAGCTAGAGGTCAAATCCTTGAGAGTGACACTAGAAGCTAAGATTCTGGAAAATGAGTGGGCCCAGAAAAGATATGAAGAACTAGCTTTGATTGATGAGAAGAGGATGCGAGCCTTGTATCATATGCAGGCTTATCAAAGGAAGATAGCAAGGGCCTTTAATAAGAAGGTGAAGCCAAGAAAGATCAAAGAGGGAGACATGGTTTTGAAACAAGCTCGGCCCATCCCTTTTGATCCAAGAGGAAAGTTTAAGCCAAACTGGGATGGTCCATACATAGTCAAAAAGATCTTGTCAGGAGGTGCTGTAAGAATATCAGACCTGGATGGGAATGAATTTCAAGAACCAGTCAACTTAGACAAGCTCAAACGGTACTTTGTGTGAGATAGGCCCGCTAGGCTGAAAATTTACAAGAGACGGTCTAGGCAAAAATAAGGGTCAAAGAAAAAAAAAAAAAAGAAAAAAAATGCTAGATTGAAAACCTGCAAAAGGCAGTCTAGGCAAAAGGAGAGATGAGAGAAGATTTGGATGGAAAACCTAAAAAGGCCATTCGACAGGTTATAAAGCTTATTTCTAACTTTGGAAGGATAGAAATTTGGCAAAACTAAATGTAAGAGGGAGTAATGGTGTACCTAAATAAATAAAGAAATTTTTATTGCATTGACTAGGAATGGGTTTTATTTAATTATGATCGTGAATGTTTGTGTCTTGAGGGATACATTAAATGATTAAGTAATTGAACTGCGTTGTTTTGATTTAATCTATGTCTTCTGAGCATGACAAGATAGGTGCTTGATATGAATGTCCTGGTAATTGTCTAATTTCAAAAAAAAAAAAAAAAAAAAGAAAGCTTGCTAGGTGGAAAACCCGGAAGGGCCACTTAGGCAAAAGTTAGAGCAAGCCCGCTGAGATGAAAATCCGAAAGGACATTTCAGGCAAAAGTTAGGGCACAGAGAATGGAGTTCATGGAAGAGAAATGAGTCAAGGCAGAAACCATGGGGGGAGAGAAGAAAAAGAAAAATCAGAGAGAAATTGTATTGTGACCTTAAGGAAGTCTTTTTTGGTGAACAATTCTTCTAAAAAACTTGGAGGCTAATAGAAAGTTTTTGTAAAAAGAGGTCCCTCAGAGGACTAAGTTTTTTTAGAATCTCTAGCAAAATCAGCATGCCCATGATAGGAAGTAGCATACAAGAAGCACAAAAATCACAAAAAGAGTTATGAGACCTAGTCATCCTAATTTTTCAAATCATGAATTAGATATTTTTTTGTAAGTCCTTAGACGTTGTTTAGGGCGCATGACATAGTTGTGTAAGGCATAGAAGAACATGCATCAACATGTCACCTGTGGGTGTGTAAGGCGTAGAATAACATGCATCACCACAATTTCAATTATCGAACTACGAGGGGGTCTGATTCTTCCTTAGGATAGCGAGGGGGATACGTAGGTAGTTTAGGACCGCGGTCCTAAATACGAACCCACAACATTTCATGAAAGATATTTTTTTGGTAAGTCCTTAGACGTTGTTTAAGGCATATGGCATAGTTGTGTAAGGCGTAGAAGAACACGCATCAATATGTCACCTGTAGGTGTGTAAGGCGTAGAAGAACATGCATCACCACAGTTTCAAGTGTCGAACTATGAGTGGGTCTGATTCTTCCTCAGGATAATGAGGGGGATACGTAGGTAGTTTAGGACTGCGGTCCTAAATACGAATCCACAACATTTAAAATCACACAGTTGCCATTGTCATGAGACCATAGCTAGTTTCATGACACAGAGTGTATCGACAGAGCAAGATGCACTCAATTTTCACATGACACAGTTATCACTGTTATGAGACCGTAGCTAGTCTCATGATGCAGAGTGTATCGACAGAGCAAGATATAATCATTTTTCACATGACACAGTTATTACTGTTATGAGACCGTAGCTAGTCTCATAATATAGAGTATGTCGACCGAGCAAGATATACTTGATCCTCATAGCCAATGTTTCATAGTTATTAGAAATTCGAGTTTCACTTTGACGAAACTTGAGCAATGCTTTCGCATTGATTTCAACTTTCGCCAAAGTGGGGGGCAAACTGTAGACCCTTATTTTGTGATGAGTATGTGCATTGAGGTCGTGGGAAACCCGATGATGAAAAATTATATGACTGTAAGATGTAATTGGAGGCATTGAGCTGAATTATTAATTTCATGGCATGATCTTGAAAAAAATAAAAATAATAATAAAGTTTTGGAAAAATTAATTTAATTAAATTTAAATAAAATTTTATTTTGTTTAAATTTAATATGGGTAGTTTTTTAAATGGATCTAATTAAGTTTAATTGGGCTCCATGGGCCTAGGAAAGCCTAATTAGGAATTTTAAATGGGACCCATTTAATTATTTTCTAAAAATTAAAATAACAAAATATCTCTCTCCTCCTTGGCCCCACTCTCTTTCTCACTCCCTATTGGTGCCTTCCATTTTTTCCTGTCTTCCTATTGGTTGAAACACCTCACCTATATCCCAGTCTTATTCGAATTCTGCAATCGCAGTTGTTTAAGTCATCTAAACTTTATCACCCTAAGACTCCAAATCCTACCACACCTCTTCCTCATTCCCTATTGGTGCCTTTCATTTTTTCCTGTCTTCCTATTAGTTGAAACACCTCACCCATATCCCAGTTTTATTCGAATTCTGCAATTGTAGTTGTTTAAGTCATCTAAACTTTATCACCCTAAGACTCCAAATCCTACCACACCTCTTCCTCATTCCCTATTGGTGCCTTCCATTTTTTCCTGTCTTCCTATTGGTTGAAACACCTCACCCATTTTCCAGTCTTATTCTAATTCTACAATTGTAGTTGTTTAAGTCATCTAAACTTTATCATCCTAAGACTCCAAACCCTATCACACCTCTCTCCCAAAACCCTATAAATACCCTACTAGAGAAGAGAAGAAGGGGATGATGGGAGGAAAGAGGTAGAGAAAATTCAGAGCTATAAGAAATTTAGAGATATTTAAGACTCTTTGAGTTCTTCCTTATTTTGTTTTTTTTCTTCAAGAAGATTTTCATACAAGATTTCTGGAAGGTCAGTTTTTATTGTTTTCTTTTCAAGATCTATGCCATACAATCTTTTAATTCTATTCTCTTTGTCTTCAATTTATTTTATATGTTCATATAGATCATGTAATCATGTTTAATTTGAGGGGATACACAACTCTGCACATGTTTAGTTTCTGTCTCTCGTACTTTTATTATTTTTCTTTATTTTCTTTATTTTTTTTATTTACAAACAAAATTGGTAAGTAGCCCTAAGGTAAGTACCAAATAGGGCATTTGCGCGGAGCTTATATGGAGCTAAACGGGAGTAAGCCAGGGATATCATTGCCATACTAGAAGACCCTTTTTTAAGGGTAGCTTGCCCCAATGGCAACTGCATTTACCAACAAGTAAGTAGCTCTAAACTTCTCGAATAACCATTGGCATGAAATTGTAGTAATAATAGAACTTTCATTTGGTAAATTAAAATTAACTTTGTTTTTAATTTAACTGACTTTTGCATGTAATTAATTTAAATAAATACTTTGTAAATTAAAATTAATCTTGTGTGTAAATTAAACTAATATTGGCATGTAAAATAAATTTAATTTAATACTTGGTAATTGTAAAATAAATTTGCATGTTAGAAATCTTTATTAGGTTGTGATTGTTTGGGACTTATGTGATATTAGAATAAATTACACATGTACATAATTAACTTAGTTCAATTATCCTTAGGGTAACTTGGTGAAAGTTAATTAATTAGGTTAAATAGAAACATAGGGTTATTTGAAATTGAATTTGTTTGTAAATTAAATTTCCAATAATAAATTAATTTTAGTCATTTGGTAAATATCATTTAAATAATTAGCAACCCCATAGATAGGAATTACTTGTGCATGAAAATTGTGTGTAAACAACAACCCTTTTTGTGAATTACTTGCGTGTGTAGGATTAGAATTGCATTTTTTAGGATAAATTTTAATAAAGGAATAATAAACAAGACTTCTAGAAACATTAGTAGAGGACTGGCACTCGAATTAACGAGGTTAGACCAGGCGTAAGGGGTGCCTAACACCTTCCCCTTACGTACCCACTATCCCGAACCTAGACATTGGGCTATGGTAATGACGGTTGTGGAAACTCTGCAAAGAGTAAGTTGCCATCCATGACCCTCGGAAGAAACACTGAATATGTCCCGGTTATTACCCGGGTGGCGACTCCTGTCTATCTATGCCTTTGTGGCATAAATCCTTAGTACCGTGGTAGTGTTATGGGAAGACGGTACTTACCAGTGGTTTGATTCTATTAGGATTGTATGAAGTGCATGTCTAGGAAATGTTGTCTAAGGAGGTGGTACTTAAGTGAGACCATTGTGACTCCACCATCTTTCCTGAGCATTACCTGGTGCATTTTATATAATTCTAATGGATGATATTTTGCCTCACGCCCCACCCCTACAGTATCAGAGTAAGTTTTTGAAGTATGTTTTAAATTGTGAATTTGTGTCTTTTCTTTATTAAGTATAACTGCTCAATATCCATAATTGTTACATACAGTGCATTACATCATGAATATGAACTAACGGAGGGAAATCTCCATGTGTTACTTGTTCAGGAGATACCCTAACTTCAGCCTGAAATGGAAGAAGGGGATCGCTCAGTTGAGCAGTCTGTTGAAGCTGAGGCACAAGGGGAAGCCCCAGCTTTACCGAATGTCAGTGGGTTAGTAGCACCAGCCCCGCAAATGCCGCAGTTCCCTGCACAGTTTGCACGGCAGATGGCAGCAATATTTCAACAAATGGCTGGGGGTATGCCTGTTCAAGCTCCACCCCAACCACCTGTGGCACAACCATTGCCTCCAGCTAGACAGTATGATAAGTTATTGAAGTATGGGGCTGCAGAATTTAAGGGTACAATGGACCCTTTGGAGGCAGAGCAATGGCTTGAAAGAATGGATAGAGTATTTAAGAAGCTGCACTGCCAAGATGAAATGAAGTTTGAATACTCTGTGTCGCTACTGCAAGGGGATGCGTATGATTGGTGGAAGACCATCCCCCACAGCTTGGTTGAACCACCAGTGCTGACTTGGGATGACTTCATCAGAGAGTTCAGACAGAAATACGTCCCAGATGCATATGTTGATCAGAAACTGCAAGAATTTTTGAGTTTGAAACAAGGAAATTGATCAGTGGCAGAGTATGAGAGGGAGTTCTCCCGCCTGAGTCACTATGCGGGGAGTCTCCTTACTACCAGCAAGGCAAGGTGCGAGAGATTTGAGACGGGTTTGAAGCCCAGCATAAGGATACAAGTTGTGGGATTTCGACACAGCAACTTCTCAGAGCTTATGTCTCAAGCACTTGAACTGGAGAGAATTGAATCAGAATCAACCCTAGTGAAAGAAAAATCAGAAAAAGCTGAGAAATCAGAAAAAGACAAGGGGGAAAAATCAGTTGAACAGAGTTCTGGTGCTACCTCTGGAAAGAGAAAGAAGTTTAGTGGACCCAGCAGGGGTCGAAGTGAAAGATTTGGTAGGGGCCGATTCTCCGGACAGAGACCCCCTAGGTCTGGTCAGCAGTTGAGCAGGGGTTCACATTCCGCCCGCCCCTGTGAGACTTGTGGCAAGATTCATGGGGGAGAGTGTTATTGGGCCACTGGAGCCTGCTTTAACTATGGAGGCAAGGGTCATTTAGCAAGAGACTGCACTAGTGCTCCGTCTTCGAGATATGGTCTAGCTCCTACTACTGCCGAGGGATCTATTCAGAGTCCTGCTCCCAGAGGTTCACAGTCAGTTGACAGAGGAAGAGGCAGAGGTAGAGGCACTGCTTCAGGCAGTCAGGGCACAGTTGGTCAGTCAGGATAAGGAAGTGCTTCAACCAGAATCTACACAATGAGACAGTGAGAAGAGGCTGAGACTTCTAATGTGGTAACTGGTACATTCTCTCTATCTCTTATCAAGAAGTATTTGTATTGTTTGATTCGGGTTCAACCCATTCATATGTTAGTGCTAGCATAGTCAGTTCACTTGCTGTTCCATGTGTGCAAATGGGTTTTGAAGTGCTAGTAACTAGTCCGTTAGGACAGGAGGTCCGGGTCAACAGAATTTATAGAGACTGTCCTTTGGTGATCCAAGGACATGTTTTCCTGTCAGACTTGATTGAAATGCCCTTCAGAGAGTATGATATCATCTTGGGCATAGATTGGTTAGCCAGGCATTATGCCATGATTGACTGTAGACTGAAGACAGTCACTTTTAGTCTCCCTTTGTACGGTGATGTGGTAATACATGGGGAGAGGCATTTACTGCCATCAAACATCATTTCAGCTGCACTGGCCAGAAAAATGATTAGGAAAGGGTGTGAGACGTACTTGGCACATGTGATAGACACCCAAGTGGGTAGTCCAGCATTAAGGGACATCCCTACTGTATGTGACTTTTCGGATGTGTTTCCTGATGAATTGCCAGGATTACCTTCAGAAAAAGAGGTGCAGTTTGAGATTGATGTTATGCCTGGTGTGGACCCAATCTCTATAACGCCATATAGAATGGCACCTGCAGAATTAAAAGAGTTGAAAGTACAATTGCAAGAGTTGCTTAACAAGGGCTTTATCCGCCCTAGTGTGTCACCTTGGGGAGCGCCAGTATTGTTTGTAAAGAAGAAGGATGGCACTCTCTGGTTATGCATTGATTATCGGCAGTTGAATAAGGTGACAATAAAGAACAGATATCCATTGCCCCGCATTGATGACTTGTTTGATCAGTTGAGGGGTGCAGCTGTGTTCTCCAAAATTGACTTGAGATCAAGTTATTATCAGTTGAAAGTACAAGAGCAAAGTATTGCTAAAACTGCCTTCAGAACCCGTTATGGCCATTATGAGTTTTTGGTTATGCCATTCGGGTTAACTAATGCTCCGGCTGCTTTTATGGATCTAATGAACACTATCTTCAGACCATACCTTGACCAGTTTGTTGTGGTATTCATAGATGATATATTGGTCTATTTGAGGAATGCAGAAGAGCATGATAGACATCTGTGGATTGTACTGCAGACTTTGAGGGAGAAACAGCTGTATGCCAAATTGTCGAAGTGTGAATTTTGGCTAAAGGAAATATCTTTCTTGGGGCATGTAGTATCAGAAGAGGACATTAAAGTAGATCCAAGTAAGATTGAAGCTATCCTTAATTGGAGGCCACCCAGAAATGTCACAGAAATTCGTAGTTTTCTGGGTTTAGCTGGATACTACCGTAGATTTGTGAAGAGATTCTCCATGTTGGCATCTCCTTTGACCAAGCTGCTTAGAAAAGATGTAAAATTTCAGTGGATGGACAAATGCCAGCAGAGTTTTGATGAATTGAAGAGATATTTGACTGAAGCTCCAGTCCTGACTTTACCTACTCCGGGTAAAGAATATACAGTATATAGTGATGCTTCTCACAATGGGTTAGGCTGTGTATTGATGCAAGATCGAAATGTCATTGCCTATGCATCATGCCAGCTAAAACCCCATGAGAGGAATTATCCAACACATGATTTGGAGCTTGCAGATATTGTGTTTGCTCTTAAGATCTGGAGGCACTATTTGTATGGGGAAAAGTGTTACATCTACACAGATTATAAGAGTTTAAAGTATTTAGGCACCCAGAAAGAGCTGAATTTGAGACAGAAGAGATGGTTAGAGTTGATAAAAGACTATGATTGTCTGATAGACTATCAGCCAGGGAAAGCTAATGTTGTGGCTGACGCCTTAAGTCGCAAGACTATGGCAAGTCTACGGGTTACTCCTTTGTCTTTGGTACATGAGTTGAGATCATTACATGCCAACTTAGAGATTAATGATGATGGGCAGACAGCAGTTGCATGGCATGCATAGCCAGTGTTGATTGATCAGATTAGAATGGCTGCTCAAAATGATCAGAAGTATCAGAAGCTGTTGGAAGAAGTCCGGCAGGGCAAGAAACCAGAATTCTCAATCAGAGATGATGGTCTACTGCTACACCAGGGCAGAATATGTGTTCCTAATGATGTTGAATTGAGGAAGATCATTTTGAAGGAAGCACATGAGTCTCCTTTTGCCATGCACCCTGGTGGCACAAAAATGTATAGAGGGCTAAAGGAGCATTACTGATGGATGGGTATGAAAAGAGATGTGGCAGAGTTTATTTCTAAATGCCTAACTTTTCAGCAAGTAAAGGCAGAGCATCAAGTATCCGCTGGGTTGTTACATCCACTACCAGTACCAGAGTGGAAATGGGAGAGAATAACGATGGATTTTGTGATGGGACTTCCGAGGACACAGAAGAGTCATGATGCAGTTTGGGTCATTGTTGACAGACTGACTAAATCTGCTCATTTTCCGATTCGAATGGACTACACTTAGAAAGATTGGCCAAGTTATACATCGATGAGATTGTGAGGCGCATGGAGTGCCGATCCATCGTGTCGATGCAGAGATCCTAGGTTCACTTCTAGATTCGGGTATTCTTGAGAGAGCCCTAGGAGCTAGATTGAACTTCAAGATCGCATTCCATCCACGCATGCATGGCCACCGAGAGGGTAATTCAGATCTTGGAGGACATGCTACGGGTTTGTGTGATTGAGTTTGAGGCGCTTGGGATACACACTTGCCTTTGATTGAGTTTGCTTACAACAAATGCCTACCAATCAAGCATTGGGATGCCTCCATATGAAGCTTTGTATGGTAGAAAATGTAGAACCCGTTGTGTTGGGATGACGTGGGTGAAAGAAAGATGATTGGACCCAAATTTTTCAACAAATCAAGAGAAAATCGTGGTGATTCGAGATCGACTTAAGATCGCATCGGGCCGTCAAGTCCTACATTGATCCAAAAGAAGGGATATTGAGTATGCAGTGAGTGAGAAAGTTTTCCTCAAGGTTTCTCCTTGGAAGAGAATTATGAGATTCGACAGAAAGGGGAAACTGAGTCCTCGTTTCATTGGGCCATATGAGATTCTGGAAAGATTGGGTCCTTTGGCATATCGGTTGGCACTACCTCAAGAGTTGGAGAAGATACATAATGTTTTCCATGTGTCTATGTTGAGGAGGTACCGATCAGACCCATCTCATGTACTACCAGTAGAGGAAATTGAAGTGAATCCAGACCTCACATATGAAGAAGAACCCATAGGGATTCTGGCTTATGAGGTGAAGCCGCTACGGAACAAGTAGATACCGTTGGTGAAAGTGTTGTGGAACCATCATTCGGGCCAGGAGGCTACTTGGGAACGAGAGGAGGACATGAGGAGACAGCACCCACAGCTGTTTAGAGATTGATATCAGGTAAAATTTCGAGATAAAATTTATTTTAAGGGGGGAAGAATTGTAACACCCCATTTGTATAGCCTGGTATATTTCATTATTTCGGTGACCGATGTTGGTCTGGACAATTAAGGGGATTAGAACCATACTTAAGACAACTGGAGAAGCCATAAACACAAATAATTAGTAATGTCCAATTAGTTAAGTATAAACAAGAAAAATAGAACATAAGAAGTTAAACGAGCCGAGAGTCACAGCGATGGGTGACCTTCTCGAGAACAACTGCGAAGTCATTTTAAACTCAATTTTCGAACCGTAAAATGTGATGCCGCAGTCCTTAGGACCCTCATAAACACAGTGAAAAAGAGAAAATCACGAAAAATAACTGTGAAGCCAGTCAAATAATTAGGTCAGGGAGCCGGAAGAAATATGGAATTATTTGCAAACCAGGTTAAACCGACGAAGGGCAATTTGGTCAATTGACCCCGAGAGCTGACTCCTGACCTAGCTGTCAAATAAAATCGGAGAAAAGAAAACTTTGGGATCAAGAATTAAATTAAAGAACTAATAGAAAAAAAAAGAAGAGAAAATGAAAAAGTTAAAAAGGTGTAGGAAGATGACATCATGCATGATATCATGCATGATGCCATAAGTCATATAATTAATAAATTAATTAAATGAATTTTTGGGGTCTTCCATAAGACAAAATAAATAAAAGAAAGGAAAAAAAATTTTCATTGTCTTCTTCTTCCCTTCCAAGACGTTTTCTCTCTCCCTTAGCCCTCTCTCTCAAACTCCATTAGAGCTCTTAAGTCAAGCTTCATAAACCTTCAATCCCACCATAAAAACCTTACTCTCCAACATTAAATCTTGTAGTTAGACCTAGATAAGGAGCTTGACAACAAAAAGAAAAAGAAAGGAAGGAGTTTTGAAAAGGGAGAAATTCAAAAAAAAAAGGTTAGTACGCAAACTTGATGATTTTAGTTTGATTTCTACATTTTTAACTTATTGAACTTGTAAATAAATTTTAAATAAAAGAAAATTTTGTTGAGGGACCATGAGTGAAATTCGGCCAGCATGTGTATAGGGGTATATTTGCATGGTTTGATAGATTTAAATACATATGTGAGCTTGTTTGAGATGAAGAAACATGTATGTATACATGGAATCAATTAAATGCAACAATTTAGTGTGGTTAGGGTTTGGATACTTAGGGTTTAGAGACCAAAAATGTGAAGAAGTGCTAAATGGTGTCTTTGACATAGTTTAAGGAAAGAAATGGTCATTTGTGACCTAATTAAGTGTGTTAGAAGTGTTTGAATCAAAGTCAAATTCGGATTGGGTATGCACCATGACCAAAAGTCAACTTTGAGGGACCAAAAATGGAATTTTACAAGTCCAATTGATATGGGACCAATTAGGGATGAAAATAGGCACTAAATGACACAATTTTCATTTAGGAAGCCTGCCCAAAAAGTGACTAAACCTAGTGAACAAAGTGGCCGAAGTCGGAAAATCGCAGCCTCTCAAGATAAACTGACCAAATGAACAGTGTTTGTTCATTTGGTCACAACTCGAGCTAGGCAGGTCAAAATGACCTGAAATTTTACCAGTAATTAGATAAGATATAGATATAAAACTTTTATGAAGAACACCAACCCAAATTATGCCATTAACCCAATCAAAATACTGAGCAAAGTTGGTGACCTGAATCTGCAGAACTGCAGATTGCCATATGAACAGTAAAGTTTCAATGGCTATAACTCTCTCTAGAAAACTCCGATTTAGGTGATTCTTGAACCGATGGAAACCTAAGACATAGTAGAACATTTCATATGAAGAAAATTAGACCAAATTATGGACCTAACTTGATCAAATTGCTGAACAAAGTTGGAATCAATAATTTGCCAGAATAAAATTCTGCAGCATGAACAGTAAACATAATTTACTTATAACTTGAGCTACAAAACTCCAATTGGGGTGATTCAAAAAGGAGAATAAACTTAAGACAATAAGGAACATTTTCTATGAAGAAAGTTTTGCCAAATTTCAACAGTAAACTGACCAATGAAACAGTACAATTAGGGACACCAAAATTGAAAATTTGGCAATTTTGCCTAAAAGGCCTAAGTTTTGAGAAAATGACCAAAACCAACAAGTTTAGTGACCAAAATGTGGTATGTGGGTAAAGTTGGAATTCCCATACCTATTAAGCCTTAGAAAGTCAATAATTTGACTTGAATAGTGTAGTAAATAGTAACCCGAAACACAAAATTTCAAGAACGTCGAATTTAGCACGTTAGAGCTAGGTAATGGTGAAGTTAAATTTATTGTTGGATTTATGCTAAGTTATAGTACTGAAACACTGTGAAATTGTGTTTTTCAGTGGAAAAGAATACCGGGACAGAACCCGAGGAGTCAAGGCCAACAGGCGACTCGTTTGAGGTTTGTGCACAACGTATACTTTTTATAATCATCTTTTGCATACTGTTTTGAATAATGTGAAATATTGAATTATTGCATTCTTATGATGTTTTGATTTAAATTGTTGAAAGTTATTATGTATATTGAAATGACAATGTTTAGCAAATTGTTAAGATAAGTTTTGAAACCATAGTGTCATGACCATATATTTGAACACCTTACTAGCACGACTAGTGGAGGTAATTAGTTTCGAATTTTGATTCCTTCTCTGGAGAAGTGTTGAGGTGTGCCAGTAGAAGAGGATGTGAATGGATATCCTTATATTTGAGCTAGCTAGCCTTGTGATGTGATTTCTCTTTAGCCTCTGGCTATTGAGATTCTATTTGTTTCGAATGGCATGATCTAACTGTGGGTTTTATGAAACGTGTTTTGATACTTCGAAATGAACTTGGTTTGCATTAAAACCTCATAATTCATGTTTTGTGTTTAATGCTCATGTTTAGTCAAATTTTTGAATAAATGTGATTTATATTTTGCATAAAGATTATTTTAGTATGTTGTGCACCACTGAGTCCTAGTACTCAGCGATGGCTTCTATTGCTGTCGCAGATATAGAGACTAGAGGAGCAGCAGACTGAGCTGCTGAGGTGTGAGGAGCTATCAGCTTAAAGTCATCGGGTATAATTTATACCCTAATTGTAAATATTTCTTTTCATGTATGTATTGCATATAAATGTATGGACATGCAAATGGGTCTTGAGCAGCTTGTACAAAAATTTGTATGAAGTTTGTAATAAAGTTTATTTTTTTTATGTAAATTTTGTAAGAATGTATATAAATTGTTTTGTCTCTAATGAAATATGAGTACAACTATTTTATTTAATTTAAATGAAATGTATTGCTAGTATGCTGAGGATTATTGAATTTTGAACTAGAGAAATTTATTGAAATGATTGTGAAATTGATTGAGTTTGATTGTGAAATTGAAGTAGTGGTTAAGAAAAATTTTTAGAATTGCTTTTTACAGGTATTTGAAGAACTGTTTTCTCAAAATACAGAGAGAACTCTGTCAAAATTTTTATAAAATTTACGTAAAAATAAATTGGGTAAAAAATATTAACTAGTTTTAAATTTTAACTAAATGTTTTAAGTACTTATTAGAAAATGCTCACCACTTATCAAAAATAAGAAAATTATTTTAAAATTCCTTGTAGGGTACTTAATGAGTTATCGGTAGGTGAAGTTCGGTAGTTCATTAGGTATTTTACGGGATTATGTTATTCCTTACAGAGGGGTAAGGTGTGACATCTTCCACCATTTTCAAGCTTTAAAGCTTGAATTTCCCAAGTAGTCCCACCCCAAAACCCCTAAGTGCCTTCATTAAAAATTGTCCCTACTCCTTGAGGAAGCTTTAGGTAGCAAAAATTTAAAGAAAAAATTGAAGTTTTTACAAGTCCAAGTTGATCCTAATTGAGGTTAGTGCACTATCTATGCCTTTTTCCTACTCAAAGTATGGTTAGCATGTTAAATTAAGTGAAAATTTCATGAAATTAAAAAGTCACGACCCAACCTATGGGTCGGACCGGCACTAGGACCTGGGCCAGCCTAAAGCCCCCGAGGCCCATAGTAAGCCTAGCTGTTCATTAATCCCAACTCTAAGGCCCATTTGGGCCCAAATTCAAGAAACCAAACGGACAGAGTCCGGCCATAAAATGAACTTTCCAACGGGGAGTTTTCAACTCACCCGACCTGTAAACACAATAAATACTCAATTGGGGAGCTCAGCTCACCCTCCACATACTCATCAGCATAAAAATAAATGGGATCTCAACTCCCTCATCCAATCCATCAAACATGCATAGAATATTAAGTTTACAGGTCCAAAATAATAATTTAGTTTACAGGCCCAAACCAAATAAACATTCTAACACATGCGGAAATTTCTAAGATTTAACAAGTTTATACAAACATTAGTAATCGACCTGCGAGGGAGAAAGCAGGTTAACCTCAAAAAATATCCTCCTGTGGCCTGGAAAAATTTTGAACAGGAGTGAGCGTTCGACTCAGAGAGTAAAATATCAATTTTAACCATAATCTCTATAACTATCTAAAACTAATGCACCCTGTAGAGTGAAATGCAACATCAACAACATTTTCACATCATAACATCAAAAAGGTAATTTGGAGCACTCACGCACTGTAACATCAATCATAATATATGGGAGCCGATCCTATCTGACTCTCTTAAATCCAACTCGGTGCTAGCGAAGAACTCATTTCGGACTTCCACTTAATAACCAAATCGGGTCCCTGAAAAACTCAAGCCGTGTCTACCCCAAGGACCCGGTCCCAGCGAAGATCTCAAGCCGTGTCTACCCGTCCTATCCATAGTCCACACCACATCACACGCACGCCAACGCACGCACACTGCTCCAAATTACCACAACAACATCCATGGCACGCTAACAGTTATGAATGCAACATAAATCGTGCCTAGAGTTTAACTACATAAATATATGCATATAAGTGATGCATGGGCATGCTTGAACATATAATAATATCGAAATTACAATTAAAATTAATATTTTACTCACAGACTTGACTTGGTCACCGAGTAGGGCGGAAGAAGAAGGTCATCGGCTCACGACAATTACATTACAATTTTTAATATAAATGACTCGATACAATCAAGAAAAGACCAAATACGCCCTAAGTTGTGCGAAAATCGTGCAGTCTCCCTATACCTAGGACATACACAAACTGCAAAATGGCTCAAAACGCACTTCTATATTCACAATCCATATATCCACAGCTCAATCATATCACACAGCCCCTCCTGGGCCCATCAAATCAGTCATCCATCACAATATGTAAAATTTCAATTTAGTCCTTATAATTGATCATTTTTGCAAAAACTACCCAAACAAGATCTAAAAATTTTAAAACTTTGCCCCGCTATCCTTAGCCATATTACTAGGCTATTGCAAAAAGAATCATAATTTTCTAAGCTACCACAAATATTTTATGGATTTTTAATCCTATTTAAGCACTAGAAAATTACGAAAAAGAAAGGTTTGGGTTTACCTTTGCCTATTCCGACTTCTAGGACGCACTCGGGACGTCTGACAATGGAGGGGTAGCCAAAACCTTGGTCTAATTCGGAGACTTTTCCGGTAACGGGTCTGTCTGGCCGGAAATTCATAGACCCGGACAACTGTCGAATTTCCGGGAATTGAGGATACCTACACGAAGCCCATAACACGGGGGTTAGTACATAAATTTTTCAGAATTTTCTAAGCTCATTTAATGCTCGGAAAAACACTACGAATTTCCGTGGGACCCATCGAAAAACGGTGTCGGAAAAATTCGAAATTTATGTCGCCGCGAAGCTCTCGACGAGTGGAGCGCTCGGGTACTCTCGGTTTTCTCTTGGGGTTTACGATTTGTGAGAAATTCAGCCCAAAAGTCGAAATGGGCTAAAAACTTCCCGAGTAAAAATCGGACAAACCGCTCGATGGATCTCGGTGTTCTTGGTGTCTATGGAAAGCTCTCGTCGAGTAGATGATTTTAGACACAAGACCCGATTGGATCAGTGGCCGGATTTTGGCCGGGAAGTCGAACGCCATACCGCGAGGGAGGGAGTTTCCGCCGCTTGGGGCGGCCGGCTATCGCGAGGCTGGGAGGCGCGCGCCACTACCGGGGGTGGCAGGGGAGGTGGTCAAGGCAGGGGCAGGAGGAGAGAGAAAAGAGAGAGAGAAGGAAGAGAGGTCGACGCGCGCGGGGAAGGAAAGAAGAAAAAGGAAAAGGCCGGTCCGATTCGACCGGTTCGATCCGGTCCGGTTCGATTCGGCCGGTCCGATTCAAGATACAAAATTTTGAATTTTTACTCTGCCTCGGGACCGAAAACGAGGTCCAAAAATTCCGAAAAAATTTCAGAAAACTCAGAAAAATACGTAGACTCCAAATATATTTTTAGTTTTGCCACGTGGTCTTTAAATTAATTTTTAAAAATCATCAAAGTTTATATTTTCGGAAAATCGAACCCGATTTTTAAAATCCGAAAAATCTAAAAAAAATTCCTAAAATTTAAATAAAATTAAAATACCAAAAATGCTCATAAAATTTAAAATTTTGGGGTGTTACAAGAATACTATGAGTAAATTGAACTCTAAATTTCAGCAGCCATGGAAATTGATAGGAGTTTGATGAATTGATGATCTTAATTGTGGATATTAGTGTTGATTAACAAATAAATCAGAGTAACAGGTTGATTACATGTGTTATGCATGAATTGGTAATTTAAAGTTAGGGTTTTTGACCTAATTTGGGAACTTTGTGTTGTGGCTTGAAATTGATGTTATTGAGGCTATTTATTGACTATTAGAAGTGCCATGAATATGAATTGAAGTTTGAGAGTTGGGTGAAATTGAAAATTGGGAGTGTTATTTTCATGCAGGATTTTTGGACCTATGACTCCAGTATGGTTTTAAGGCTATATGTCACACCTTACCCCTCCGTACGGCATAACATGATCCCCTAGAATACTTAATGAACTACCGAACTTCACCTACTGATAATTCATTAAGTACCCTATAAGGGATTTTAAAACGATTTTCTTACATTTTGAAAGTGGTGAGCATTTTAGTGAGAATTAAAAACCATTTATTCAAAGCTTAAAGACTAGTAAAAATTTATATCCATTTAAATTTTGCCGCATATTTTATAAAAATTTTGACAGAGTTCCGTTTGAAACTGGAGAAAACAGTTCTTCAAATACCTAAAAAAAACACTTCCAAAAATATTTTCACAACTCCCAACCTTCAATAACTCAATCATCTCAATTCAATGCACTTCAAAATAATTTCATAATACAAATCAAGATTTCTCATCTCAAAATATTTAAAATCTCCATTCACAAAGCATAAAACAGGAAATTCCATATGAACAAATATTAAATTTACAGAAGAGAATCCAAAATAATATTGTTATAATTTATTTACTACTGCTCAACTACATTGATACATACAACATTTTTATATTTACATCAAGATTATCTACAAGGGTATAAAATAATAGTACATAAAATGATCAGTAGTCCTCGATTTAACAATGACTCACTCTCGCTTTCTCCTTGCTCTTATCTGCGACAGCAAAATAAGCTATCGCTGAGTATAAAAATACTCAGTGGTGCACAATAAAAATTTAAAATATAACAAATAAATCATTCATTGCTAAACACAATTTCAATATTTCTCAGTCACATTTTGCAAATATCAAAGTCCATAATGACACCATTTTGTCAAATAATCTATTAAACACAGTTTAGTCAAACAATTTCATAAACACAGTGTTGCCAGAGTCATACACAACTTAAGTCATGACACAAAATTTCTGATCAATGCCGTGTTGTACACCACGACAAAGCAATCTACAACCCCATTAATCGAAATCAATGAGGGAGGTGGCTAGCTAGCTAATGAGTACTCATCCGATCTACAACCTCAACTGGCAAGCCAGAGAGGGAGGAAAATAAATGATCTCAACCCCATAAATGGAGGAGGAAATGTGGTACTGTCATGCTAAGTGTGAATCCAAAATCAATTTAAAACAATTATTTTCAATAATTTATGAGAGATCCTAAACAAATTTCAAAGTCATTTTTGTAGTCACAAAGTGGCAACACAATTCATAAATAACACAGCGATTTCATAAAGTATAGCAATTCAAATTTTCAATTGGAAAACAATTACATAAATTTATTGTGCACAAACTCGATCGAGTCGCCTCTAGGCCTTGACTCAGTCTTTCAGGGCTTCCAAGTCTTTTTCAGCTGAAACACATAATTTCACAGTGTCTTAGTACCATAACTTAGCATAAATCCAAAAATAAATTTCACTTTATTTTAACTAACTCTATTGCGATAAATTCGACGTTCTTGAAGTTTTTGTATTTCGGGTTACTATTCACTGCACTATTCAAGTCAAATAGTTGACTTTCTAAGGCTTAATAGGTATGGGAACTCCAACTTCACCCACATACCACATTTTGGTCACCAAACTTGTTGGTTTTGGTCATTTTCTCAAAGCTTAAGTTCTTTTTGAAAAATTGTCAAATTTTAGTTTTGGTGCTCCTAGTTGCACTATTCCATTGGTCAATCTACTGTTGGAATTTGGCAAAACTTCCTTCATAGAAAATGTTCCTTATTGTCTTAAGTACATGAGATGGTTCTGATTGATACCTCCTCAACATAGACACATGGAAGACATTATGTATCTTCTCTAACTCTGGAGGTAGTGCCAAACGATATGCCAAAGGACCCACTCTTTCCAATACCTCATATGGCCCGATAAAACGAGGACTTAGTTTCCCCTTCCTGCCGAATCTCATAATTCTCTTCCAAGGAGAAACTTTGAGGAAAACTTTCTCACCCACTGCATACTGAATATCCCTTCTTTTCAAATCAATATAGGACTTCTGGCGGTCTGATGCAGCTTTAAGTCGACCTCTGATGACCCTGATTTTCTCTTTAGTCTGTTGAATAATTTCGGGTCCAATCATTTTTCTTTCACCCACATCATCCCAACACAACGGGGTTCTACATTTCCTGCCATACAAAGCTTCATATGGAGGCATCCCAATGCTAGATTGGTAGTTGTTGTTGTAAGCAAACTCAATCAAAGGCAAGTGTGTATCCCAACTACCCTCAAACTCAATCACACAACCCCGTAGCATGTCCTCCAAGATCTGAATTACCCTCTCAGACTGGCCATCTGTCTGTGGGTGGAATGCAGTACTGAAGTTCAATCTAGTTCCTAGGGCTCTCTGAAGACTACCCCAGAATCTAGAAGTGAACCTAGGATCTCTGTCTGATACAATGGATACTGGCACTCCATGAAGTCTCACAATCTCATCAATGTATAACCTGGCTAATCTGTCCAAACTGTAGTCCATTCGGACTGGCAGAAAATGAGCAGACTTAGTCAGTCTGTCAACAATGACCCATACTGCATCATGACTCTTCTGTGTCCGCGGAAGTCTCATTACAAAATCCATCGTTATTCTTTCCCATTTCCATTCTGGCGCTGGTAGTGGATGTAACAACCCAGTTGGTACTTGATTCTCTGCCTTTACTTGCTGACAAGTTAGGCATTTTGATACAAACTCTGCCACATCTCTCTTCATACCCATCCACCAGTAATGCTCCTTTAGCCCTCTATACATTTTTGTACCACCAGGGTGCATGGCAAAAGGAGACTCATGTGCTTCCTTCAAAATGATCTGCCTCAAATCAACATCATTAGGAACACATATTCTACCCTGGTGTAGCAATAGACCATCATCTATGATTGAGGACTCTGGTTTCTTGCCCTGTCTGACTTCCTCCAACAGCTTCTGATACTTTTTATCATTCTGAGCAGCCATTCTAATCTGATCAATTAACACTGGCTGTACATGCCATGCAACTGCTGTCTGCCCCTCATCATTAATCTCTAAACTGGCATGTAATGATCTCAACTCAAGTACCAAAGACAAAGGAGTAACCTGTAGACTTGCCATAGTCTTACGACTTAGGGCGTTAGCCACAACATTAGCTTTCCCTGGCTGATAGTCTATCAGGCAATCATAGTCTTTTATCAACTCTAACCATCTCCTCTGTCTCAAATTCAACTCTTTTTGGGCGCCCAAATACTTCAAACTCTTATGATCTTTGTAGATGTAGCACTTCTCCCCATACAAATAATGTCTCCAGATCTTAAGAGTAAACACAATTGCTGCAAGCTCCAAATCATGTGTTGGATAATTCCTCTCATGCGATTTCAGCTGGCGTGATGCATAGGCAATGACATTTCGATCTTGCATCAACACACAACCTAACTCATTATGAGAAGCATCGTCAGAATCGTATATTCTTTACCCTGTAGGTAAAGTCAAGACTGAGCCTCACAAACATCTTTTCAATTCATCAAAACTTTCTTGGCATTTGTCCGTCCCATCGAAATTTCACATCCTTTCTAAGTAGCTTGGTCAATGGAGATGCCAACATGGAGAATCCTTCACAAATCGATGAGTACCTACTAAACCTAAAATCGTGAATCTCTCGTGACATTTCCGGGTGGCTTCCAATTAAGGACACTTCAAACTTGCTAGGATCTACCTTAATCCTCTCACGATACTATGTGCCCCAAAAAGGATATCTCCTTCACCAAAATTCACATTTCGACAATTTGGCGTATAGCTATTTCTCCCTCAAAGTCTGCAGTACAATCCGCAGATGTCTATCATGCTCTTCTGCATTCCTCGAATAAACCAATATATCATCAATAAATACCACAACAAATTGGTCGAGGTATGGTCTGAAGATAGTGTTCATCGATCCATAAAAGCAAATGAGCATTAGTTAACTCGAATGGCATGACCAAGAACTCATAATGGCCATAACTGCTCAAGGCGCTTTAGGAATACTCGCTCTTGTACTTTCAATGATAATAACTCGATCTCAAGTCAATTTTGGAGAACATACCGCACTTCAATTGATCAAATAAATCATCAATACGGGCAATGGGTATCTGTTTTTATTGTCACCTTATTCAATCGCTGATAGTCAATGCATAACCGAGAGTGCCATCTTTCTTTTTACCAAACAACACTGGCAATCTCCAAGGTGACACACTAGGGCAGATGAAGCCCTTATCAAGCACCTCTTGCAACTGCACTTTCAATTCTTTTAGTTCTGCTGGTGCCATTATGTATGGCGTTATGGAGACTGGGTCCACACTTGCATAACATCAATTTCAAATCGCACTTCTCTTCTCGAGGTAATCCGCAATTCATCAGAAACACATCCGTAAAGTCACATACTGAGGAATGTCCTCGCCTTTGGACTCCCACTTGGGTGTCTATCACATGTGCCAAGTACGCCTCACACCCTTTTCTAATCATTTTTCCGCCGCAAATTGAAATGATGTTTGAAGGTAATAATCGTTCTCCCCATATATTACTACATCACCATCGAGGAAGACCAAAAGTGATCTTCGCCTACGATCAATCATAGCATGATGCTCGCTAACCAATCCATGCCTAAGATAATGTCATAATCTCTGAAGGGCATTTCAATTAAATCAGACAGAAAAGTGTGTCCTTGGATCACCAAAGGACAGTCTCTATATAGCCTATTTACCCTGACCTCCTGGCCTAATGGACTAGTCATAGTCCATTGGTACACACTGAATAGCAGTAGAACACATCACACTAGCACTAACATACGAATGTGTGGAGCCAGGATCAAATAACACATACACATCTTGGTCAAGGATGGAGAAAATACCAGCTACTACATCTGATGTTTCAGCCTCCTCCTCTCTGACACATGGTATACACTCGACCGTGCGCCATCGATACCGGGCCGTTAACAGTGCTTTGACTTCCAAGAGTGTTACCAGGACCCCTACCTCTGCCTCTACCTCTAGCAACTGACGGTGACCCTCTAGGTGCAGAGACTTGGGTTGATCCTTCAGATATGGCAAAAGATCCAGACCGGCGCAGACTAGTGCAATCCTTAGCGAAATGTCCGCTTCCTCCACAGTTAAAACATGCACCAGTAGCCTTGAAACAAAACCTACCATGAGTTCTACCACACGTTTCACACTGCCGGACCGATAGAGATCCTCGAGAAGCTTGTTGGCCTACCGACTGCATCGAGGTGGTCTTTGGCCAGAAAATCTGCCTCTGTCTCTACGGGAGCTAGATCCCCCAAACTGTTTCCTCTTGCCAGAACTACTTTCAGATGCTTGTCCAGTAGTCTTTTCAGCCTTCTCTTTCTCTTGTGAACCCTTTTTCACTGCCCCTTCGGATTCTATCCTTTCTAATTCCAAGGCCTATGAAATCAATTCAAAGAAAATTCGATGTCCAAAACCCACAACTTGCATTCTCAAACTCGCCTTAGCCCGAACTCAAACCTCTTGCATCTGTCTGGGTGGAGACTAAGCTTCCAAAGATAGTGGCTTAGCCTTGAGAAATCTCTCTCATATTCTCGCTGCCTGGTTCCCTTATTTCAAACTCAAGAATTCTTGCAACTTCATGTCCACATATGCATCGGAACCCATTTCGCCTGAACTCCTCAAAAGTCTGTCCATGTCAAGACAGTGGCTCAACCAGCCGTGGGGATGGTCTTCCACCATTCAAACGCATCCCCTTGCAACAAGGAAACAGAATACTCAAACTTCAGCTCTTCCGTACATTGCAGCTTTCTGAAAACTCATTCCATTCTTTCCAACCACTGTTCTGCCTCCAGTGGATCCACAGTGCCTTTAAACTCGGTGGCCCCAAATTTCATCAACTTTTCATATTGCCGAGCTGAGGGCTGTGGTTGTGCTACAGGTACTAGCATCTGAGCTTGGGGTGGCACATTACCCGCCATTTGTTGGAAGAACGTAGCCATCTGCTGTACAAATTGAGCAGAAATCGCAGTTGGCCGAGCAGAGCCGGAGTGGTCGACCCACTCACGCTCGAGTGTCAGCTTCCTTTGAACCTCAGCCTCAACAGATTGTTCTTCGGAATGATCTCCTCCTTCCATTCCGTTTTCTCAAATTTCTACTTCCTGAGATTAAACACAAGGAGGTTGACCTCCGTTAGTGCATATTCATGATGTAAATACGTCATATGTATCAATTTAAGACACTTAAGCAGTTGTACTTATTAATAAAATGTTCATACACATAGTCAAAATTTATTGAAAAACCATGCTCTGATACCACTAAAACATGTCACACCTTACCCCACCGTACGGCATAACATGATCCCGTAGAATACTTAATGAACTACCGAACTTCACCTACTGATAATTCATTAAGTACCCTGCAAGGGATTTTAAAACGATTTTCTTACATTTTGGAAGTGGTGAGCATTTTAGTGAGAATTAAAAACCATTTATTCAAAGCTTAAAGACTAGTAAAAATTTTTATCCATTTAAATTTTGCCGCATATTTTATAAAAATTTTGACACAGTTCCGTTTGAAACTGGAGAAAACAGTTCTTCAAATACCTAAAAAAAACACTTCCAAAAATATTTTCACAACTCCCAACCTTCAATAACTCAATCATCTCAATTCAATGCACTTCAAAATAATTTCACAATACAAATCAAGATTTCTCATCTCAAAATATTTAAAATCTCCATTCACAAAGCATAAAGTAGGAAATTCCATATGAACAAATATTAAATTTACAGAAGAGAATCCAAAATAATATTGTTACAATTTATTTACTACTGCTCAACTACATTGATACATACAACATTTTTATATTTACATCAAGATTATCTACAAGGGTATAAAATAATACCCGTACAAAATGATCAGAGTAGTCCTCTATTTAACAAGACTCACTCCGCTTTCTCCTTGCTCTTATCTCATGAAGAAAATAAGCTATCGCTGAGTATAAAAATACTCAGTGATGCACAATAAAAATTTAAAATACAACAAATAAATCATTCATTGCCAAACACAATTTAAATATTTCTCAGTCACATTTTGCAAATATCAAAGTCCATAATGACACCATTTTGTCAAATAATCCATTAAACACAGTTTAATCAAACAATTTCATAAACACAGTGTTGCCAGAGTCATACACAACTTAAGTCATGACACAAAATTTTCGATCAATGCCGTGTTGTACACCACGACAAAAGCAATCTACAACCCCATTAATCGAAATCAATGAGGGAGGTAGCTAGCTAGCTAATGAGTACTCATCCGATCTACAACCTCAACTGGCAAGCCAGAGAGGGAGGAAAATAAACGATCTCAACCCCATAAATGGAGGAGGAAATGTGGTACTGTCATGCTGAGTGTGAATCCAAAATCAATTTAAAACAATTATTTTCAATAATTTATGAGAGATCCTAAACAATTTTCAAAGTCATTTTTGTAGTCACCAAGTGGCAACACAATTCATAAATAACAAAGTGATTTCATAAAGTATAGCAATTCAAATTTTCAATTGGAAAACAATTACATAAATTTATTGTGCACAAACCTGACTGAAGTCGCTTCTAGGCCTTGACTCAGTCTTTCAGGGCTTCCAAGTCTTTTTCAGCTGAAACACATAATTTCACAGTGTCTCAGTACCATAACTTAACATAAATCCAAAAATAAATTTCACTTTATTTTAACTAACTCTATTGCGATAAATTCGACGTTCTCGAAGTTTTTATGTTTTTGGTTACTATTCACTACACTATTCAAGTCAAATAGTTGACTTTCTAAGGCTTAATAGGTATGGGAACTCCAACTTCACCCACATACCACATTTTGGTCACCAAACTTGTTGGTTTTGGTCATTTTCTCAAAGCTTAAGTTCTTTTTGTAAAATTGTCAAATTTTAGTTTTGGTGCTCCTAGTTGCACTATTCCATTGGTCAATCTACTGTTGGAATTTGGCAAAACTTCCTTCACAGAAAATGTTCCTTATTGTCTTAAGTGTATTCTCATTTTTGGATCACCCCAATCGGAGTTTTGTAGCTCAAGTTATAGCCAAAATACAATTACTGTTCACGCGCACTGTTCATACTGCAACTATGGTTCTGGCAGGTTTTTGATCCAACTTTGTTCAGTAATTTGATCAAGTTAAGTTCATAATTTGGTCTAACTTTCTTCATATGAAATGTTCTACTATGTCTTAGGTTTCTATGGGTTTAAGAATCACCTAAATAAGAGTTTTCTAGAGAGAGTTATAGCCATTGGAACTTTACTGCTCAATGGCAATTCTGCAGAGTTACAGGTTTAATAACTCAACTTTGCTCAATAATTTGAATGGGTTAATGGCATAATTTGGGTTGGTATTCTTCATGAAAGTTTTAGATCTATATCTTATCTAATTGCAGGTAAAATTTCAGGTCAATTTGACCTGTCTAGCTTGAATTATGACCAACTGTTCATTTGGTCAGTTTGGTGCAGTGGCAACCTGCTCTCATTTCACTTTGGTCAATTGGTTCACCAAGTTTTAGTCAGTTTTGGCCATGGTTCCTTAATGAAAATTGTGCTATTTTATGTCTATTTTCATCTCCAATTGGTGGCATATCAATTGGACTTGTAAAATTTCCTTTTGGTCCTTCAAAGTTATTTGGTCATGTCGCCAGCAAAGATGACCATGCAACCTCCGAATTTGGCTTAACTTCCAACAATTCAAACACATCTCCTTTGGTCATTATTGACCATTTTTCACCTCACACTAGGTCAAACATGCCATTTACTCATTTCTCCAAATTTTGGTTCACAAACCCTAACATTCAAACCCTAATTTCTAATTTATTAAAATTCATCAAATCAAAGTGTGCCAATCACATCTACTTGCTCAATTAGGCTTGTACACACATTTACTTGAACTAAAACACATCAACACTTCACAATCCCATGGCTGGCTGAAATTTACATCTTTGTTCTCATACATAATTTTCTCAATTTTTCATGTTATTCTATCCATTTCTACTCTAATTCAAACATTTTTACTTAAAGAAAAGGTTGGATCAACTTACTTCATTTGAAGTTTTTCCAAAAGCTCCAATTCTTCTAATTTCTTCTTTCTTCTTGTTCTCAATAAGCTTGTTAAGATCCAACAATAAGATTTACATAAGAAATTTGTGGGATTTATGGGGTTGATTCAAGCTTTAAAAGCTTGATTTTTCATGGCTATGGAGGAACAAAGGAGAAAAGAGAGAGAGAAAGAGTGTGGACGGGAAAGTGGGAAGATGACCATTTTTTTTTCTTTTCTTTTATTTTATAAACTTGGCTTATGGAAGACCACAAATCAATTTAATAAATAATTTAATTAATTTATTTATGACATCATGCATGATGTCATCACCTTTTTACTTTTTGATTTTCCTTTCTTTTTTATTTTTATTTTTTTCTATTAGTTCTTTAATTTAATTCTCTATTCGGAAATTTTCTTTTCTCCGATTTTATTTGTGATTAGGTCGAGTCACTCTGGGGTCAATTGACCAAATTGCCCTCGCGGCTCAACCCGCTTGTAAATAATTACAAATTTCTTCCGGCTCCCTGACATAATTATTTGACTGGATTAATAGTTCTTTTTCGTGATTTTCTCTTTTCCACTGTGTTCATAAGGTTCCTAAGGACCGCAGTCACTACTTTACGGTTCAAATTTGAGTTTAAAATGACTTCAGATGCGTTCGAGGAGGTCACCCATCTTTGTGACTCTACTGCTTAACCTCTTATGTTCTGTTTTTCTTATTTATAGTTAACTAATTAAACATTACTAATTATTTGTGTTTATGGCTTCTCAAGTTGTCTTAAGTATGGTTCTAATCCCCTTAATTGTCTGGACCGATACCGGTCACCGAAACAGTGAAATATACCAGGCTATGCAAATAGGGGTGTTACACTATAAGTAGAGTTGTGTTACTCCAATTGGTATGAGACCAATTGGAGATGAAACTAGGATTATAATGACACATTTTTCATGGAGAGATCATGCTCAAAAACTGACCCTAACTTGGCTTAAAATTGGCTTGAATCTGGGTTACCACATGCTAGACCTGAAAAAATGACCATATGAATAGTAAATGTTCAAATGGCCATAACTCACTCTAGAAAGGTCAGAATGATCAGATTCTTAAACCATTGGAAATGTTAGATATAGGAACACATTTTTCATGGGGAACACAGAACCCAATTCTGACTCTAACCCAATCAATTTGCTAGAATAATTTAGGTCAACAATTCTGACCATAACTAAAGCTGACTTGAAATTCTGGGACCTATCCGACCAGTCTTGGCAAAAATGCCATAACTTGGATCACAAAACTGCAAATGCAGTAAAACTAAAGCCAAAAATTTTATAATACCTAAAACTACATTTTTGGTATTTTGTCCAAAATCCAGAAACTAATAGGACTTGGCCAAATTGTTAGAACAAGTCAGCCACTCAAATCCTAAAATTGAACTAAATAACCACTTGACCCTAGAATAGTCTTCATATCATATCTCCTACTAGAAAATTTCAAATGGGACGAACCAAGCTATTCTAGAAACCTAAGAGACAGGGCTCCAACTTTGATTCAGGAACTTTCCTTAAATTTTGAGTGTAGGAACCCTAAAATGGGAACTAAATACACTGACCTGAACCTGAAATCCTGAAGGCACAGGGTTCATGAGTCCAGGTCAGTTAATTGACTATAACTCACCCTACATAACTTGAAAAATTATGATTCTTGAACTTGAGCGACCTTAAGACATAGGGTAGCAACTTATATGAAGAACATTAGGCCTAAATTTAACTGTAGCATGCCTAAATGACTAGGCAAACATTGACTCTAGAATCTGCCTGATTCTAGAACCAAAAAGGGCCAATGAACCAGTTATGGTAATTTAACCATAACTTGATTTTTAAAACTCCAAATGACATGATTCAAAAAGAAAAACAAAGATAATACATAGAGGAACAACTTCTATGAAGGAAGTATGGCCAAACAATAACTACAACTTGACCAATTGGCTAAGTGAAGTTAAGACACTAATTCTAGATTCATGAAATCCATTACAAAATGACCTAAGTTGTAAATGTTATTCACCCTACGTGAGTTGATGAACATATATGAGATGTTATTATATACTTGGGACTTATGTTTTCCCATTACAAGTAACATGAAAATGCTATGAAATGCAACTAGTACACAATACGAAATAATAAAACAATAAGTACTTAATAATACTACATTGTCCAAAGTATACCTAGACTTATGTATATAGCATGGATCGATTAGTATACCAATTAGGGACTACAGATTGCAGTACTGCCCATAGGAATGATCATTGATAGACAATATATGTCTGATATGGTTGTTCTACAAGCTTTATGCCTGCCCGTTGGCCATTGTGCCTATTATGATTTCTGTCTTTATGCCTGCCCGCTAACCTTGTGCCTGACAAGACTGATGTATACATGATAGACATACAAATGTCTAACTGGTATACTCCCGTGTATCCAGTGTCTATAGTCTGTCATAGGTTACTTGGACACAAATATGAGTAATAAGTTTTAAAAATTAAATAATTACATGAATAAATCACTGATATGAAATTAATAGGATCGAACATGAGATAAATGAGCAGAAAAGATCCCGATAAATTTAATTGCTCCCAAAGTTTGATAAAAATGTAAAAGACTCAAAATTTATAAAAGTACACATGAAATAGAAATTTTTATTTATTTAGTTATTTTTACTTTACTTTATACACCACTAAGCAAAATTGCTTAGCGCGTTGGCTTTTACTACGCGTAGGTACTAGAGACCACTAGCAGCAGCAGCAGCAGTAGGGACAGATAAGAATTGCATCAGATCTACCATTGTGTGGTTGTCACCTCAGCAGAGTAGTTTTGGTAGGGCTCATGTATATTTAGCTTTTATAATTTGATCATTGTATATAAGTAAATGATGTAATTTATTTTGTGACTGTAAATAAATTATAAATTATTGTATATGAATTTTATATAAATGAAATGACATGTGATTTCTTTTTCAATGAATTTATGAGAATTTGATGACATGATATGGTACATGGATAAATGGGATGGTTATAAAACTTTTTCTAACAGGTAAATAGTGGAACCTGCCATACGCTAATAAAGCAGAGGAGACTCTACTTGGATTTCCATAAAAATGAAATGTGAAAAAAAAAATTCAACATATGGGATAATACAAATAAAGGGAATTTAAATTAATACAGTATAAGACAAGACAAGATAGGGTGCTCTGGCACCGAATGTGGCACACCTTGCTCGGCTACACTGTAGACGGGACACTTTAAACGGGTAAGGGAAGTCACATTGGTTGTGAAAATTGGTTCATAATTGAGGACCAATTTTCTAAATGTTTATTTTATAGAGGAAACTTTATTCGAATTCGATCTCACTATGGACCTACCATTGCTTTTGCAGGTACCACTATCTTAGAGACAGTAGGTACCAACTCTAGGAGGTCCAAGGTTATTCCTCCTCCAAGTCCTGTAACACCTCTAATTTTTTAAATAATTATTTTACATGTAAATATTAATATTTTATTGTATTAAATATTTTGAAAATTATTTGAAATTTTTTGAATTTTTAGAATCGGGTTTGATTTTCTAAAAATATTAAACTTTGATGATTTTTTAAAAATTTATTTAAAGGCTACATGGCAAAAATAACAATATATTTGGACTCTACAAAATTTTTTGAGTTTTTTGAAATTTTTTTCGGAATTTTTGGGTCTCATTTTTGGTCTCAAGGCAAAGTAAAATTCAATTTTGGGTATTTCGAATTGGACCGACCGAATCGAATCAGACCAGCCCTCTCCTTTTTCCTCCCCTCCCTTGTCGTGCCCAACACCCTCCCTTTCCCCTCATGATTTCTCTCTCCTCCCTCCTCCCCTTGCCAGCCAATAGCCAACCCTCCCTCCCCAGCTCACTAGCACACCTCCAGAGACCTCCCCCACCGCCAACGGTCACTCAAGTGGCCAAAAAAGTGCGCACGAAGCCCCTTCAACATGTCGCTCGACTTTTCATTTTCTCGGTAAAAATTCAGCTCAACGGACTACCGATTGGACCTGGTCTTATCCCAAAACCCATTTACACCTCGAGAGCTTTTCATAAACACCAAAAACACAAAAATCCATCGAGCAGTTTGTCCAATTTTTGCATGGGAAATTTTAGCCCATTTTAAATTTTGGGCTAGATTTCTCACAAACTGTAAACCCCACGAAAAATCCGAGAGCACCAGAGTGCTCCCCTCGACGAGAGCTTTGCAGCAATGCCCATTTCAAAATTTTTTGACACCGTTTTTTGGTAGGTCCCATGAAACTTCGCAGTATTTTTTTGAGCATTAAATAAGCTTAATAAATTCCGTAAAAATTATGTACTAATCCCCGTGTTATGGGCTTCACGTAGGTATATTCAATTTGAGAAAATTCGACTATCGATCGGGTCTGTATTTTCAAGTCGAACAGACAGGCGACCGAAGCTACTTCAGAACCGGGTCAAGATTATAGGCTACCCTACTATTTTTAGACGTCCGGATACATTTTCAATATCTGAATTGGCGTAGGTAAGCCCGAACCCTAAGTTTCCTTAATTATTTAGTTTCAGGTTTAGATTAAAAATCCATAAAATATTTGTGGATAGTTAGAAAATTATAATTCCTTTTGTATTAGCTTAGTAATATTGCTAAAATCCACAAAATTTTAGAATTTTTAGAGCTCATTTGGATAGTTTTTGCAAAAGGGTTAGTTGTAGGGACTAAATTATAATTTTTCAAAATTGTGCTTGTTGACTATTTGGATGGGCCCTGAAGGGGCCATGTGATGTAATTGAGATATGGTTGTGTGACTTGTGGATATAGAAGTGTATTTTAAGCACTTTGCAGGTTGGGTAAGTTCTAGGTATAGGGGAAACTCTGTCGAATTTTTTGTACAACTTAGGGTGTCTTTGATTCTTTTTAAGCTTGTATTGAGTCAATTATATTAAATAATTGTAGTGTAATTGTCAGGTGAGTCAGGACAGCCTTCCTCCTTCGCCCAGCTGCCATAGTGATCTCAGTTTATGTATGTGAGTAAAATATTAATTTTAATTATAATTTTAATATTATTATATATTTAGGCATGTCCATGCATCACTTATAAATATATATTTATGTAGTTAAATACTAGGAACGATTTATATTGCATCTTTATTTGATGAAATATTATGGATGTTATTTTATGATAATTTGAAGCAATGTGCGTGTGTTAACGTGCGTGTGGTGCGTGATATTGGATATGGACAGGACAAGTAGACACAGCTGGAGCTTGACTCGTTGGGACCCGATCCTTTTATGGATAAGTCAGGGCAGGCACGACTCAAGATGATCTCGCTGGTCCCCACACTTGGTCTATTAAGAGAAAGTCCAGCTTGAGATATACTCACTGGCAGAGGTTGGATTAAAAGAGTTGTATAGGGGATCAGCTCCCATATATGTACTGTTTGAATATTTTATGGGTGTGTGAGTGCTCCAAATTACCTTTTTGTTGTTTATGATGTGATTTATGTATGAAAACTATGAAGGTGTTGCATTTCACTCTTTTGGATGCATTAGCTTTAGATAGCTATAGAAATTGTACTTAAAATCAGTATTTTACTCTCTGAGTCGAACACTTACTCCTGTTCACCTTATTTTTCCAAGATACAGGAGATTTCTTGTTGAGTTTTAACCTGTCTCTTCTTCGCAGGTCATTTAGTAATATCTGTTATGTTTTGTATAACTTTATTAAATTCTAGAACTTCGCATATGTTAGAAGTATTTTATTTAATTTGGGTCTGTAATATAATATCATGTTGGATCTGTAAATCTATTAAATGTATGTATGATTGGATTGAAAGAGGGAGCTAAGCTCCCATTTGATTTTATGACATGATGAGTATGTGGAGGGTGAGCTGAGCTTCCCAAATTGATATATATTGTGCTTACAGCTTAGGTGAGTCAAAAACTCCCCATTAGGTGATCCATATTATGGCCGGACTCTATCCGGTTGATTTTTTGAAATTGGGCTCAATATGGGTCTTAAGATTGGGTTAAGAAATAGTTAGGCTTACTACAGGCCTCATGGGCTTTGGGCTGGCCTAGGTCCTAGTGCCGGTCTAACCCATAGGTTGGGTCGTGACAAGTCCACTCTCATTAAGTATTCTGCACTATCATTGCTTTTCCCCATTCTTACAAATGCTTGCCCAAGTTCCTAACTCCATGATTTCTTTTCTTGCAGGGTCTTGTGTCAGAGGTTGCCACCATTGGTCCCTTGGCCCTTCCTCATGCCATTCCACTACCTTTTTTTCCCTCTGGGAGAGTACTAGGAAGTACTGATCAACCGCAGTCTCTCCCTCACCTCAATGACATCAAATCCTAGCTTAGATAGTCTTTTAATTGGGAGGCATGGATAGACAAACTCCAGCCTCACTTTTCTACCACTTGGAAGCTTCTTGACATTTATGACTTTATCAAACTGACCAGATATGCATCGCTTCTCTGTCCTGGGTTAATGTTAGCTCTTTAAGGCTTTAGTCCAGATCTTACAACTCTTTCATTTTGCTAATGGGGCCTATGTCAGTCATTCTAAAGGATATTAAGGCTCTCACAGGCCATCCTATTATTGGCAGAGAGGTGCTCAGTTCCTTCACAGAGTTTCCTTCAAGGTTCAAGAAGCTAGAAGAATTTTCCTCCTATAGTGCCCTGATTGATTATGGCACCGACACCAGTCAGTTTGACCACACCTTATTTATCTAGTGCTAGATCTACAAGTACATTTTCTATCCTTCCTCTTGATGTTCTTCTACTGAGTACCTGCCTCTAGTTCATTCTCTTACCATGGGCTAATCTTGCACTCTTGGCACCATGTTGTTGACTTCTATTTTGGTATGTCTATTATGGTATCTGATACACTGCTGAGCAAGGTGAATGATATTTTTAGGATTGTGTAATTGTGGTTGTTCTCCTATTTTCCAGAATTATCAGACACTCCACCACTTTCTATCGATAATGTTTTTGGCAGGAGAGTTATGTCTTTGGCCTGTACTTGGGATGAGGGCCAGGTGTTAAAGTTCCTAGTTCAATTACTTGCTCACAACTTCACTGGCTTCACACCCTTCAATGATTCTGAGGCTTTTGAGTCTATTAGCATCTCCTCCTAGCTCATTTAGTCTAAGGCTTCTTTTTCTGATGACTTTGCTAGCCACTAGGCTTCTATTTTAGTTATCAGGCACCTGCATACTGGTAGTACTTTTAGCACATGTCTAAGCATAGTTAAGCCTAGACTCGAGCTGCACATGCCTTTTCTCGGATTCCATTGGTTTAGCTTTCTTGGGTATCCTTTCTGATATTTTCAATCATGCCAACCCTACTACTAGTACCAGGATTGCCTAGTCCTCTCTAGTAAATATGGTCTGTTACTGTTTCAAGCCTAAGCAGCATGTGTGCCAGATGATTCATCTAGAATTTATTGATCATCTCTTTCCCACCTTCCAGAGCTGGTGGTCTTTTAAATTCCATGAAGCTATTATTAGACCCTCAGCTATAAGTACTTGTTGTTTTTTACCTCTCATATCATTTTATACTTATACTCTTCCTAACTTATGCTTTTCCTTTTAGGTTCTTTGGGACGCACTCCTTCTATTACCACAGTACAGAAGGCGGCCTCTCCTAGGCCCATGCCTCTTTTCAAGAAATAAAAAGGTGTTCCATCTGAACCAAAGCCACCTCTAGTGAAGAAGATGAAGACACTAGCTAAGAAGTACAAGCCCAAGATTAGGAAATCTCCTCTACCTTAGAAGAAGCAGTAAGAGAGTTCTTCTATTCCTCCTGCCAGGCATTCAGGCCAGTATGTGCCTAAGGCCAAGAAGCCTCAGACCTCTTTTGCTGTACTAGTAGAGGTCTCTGATACTAGCAGTGCTAATCCAAAGACTCCTTCAGATGTCGATATTACTTCGGCTAGAGTTACTTTTTCTTAGCAGTGTTCCAAGACCCATGAAGAGACACAGGGCATGGCTCGCACTTAGAGTAACCATGCCACTAAGGAGATAGTAGATGTTGGAGATGATGATCCTCCTGGGGATATTCCTTCTTTTACTTCCCCTAAGGTACATACTGTGACTTAAGCCGGTACTTACCTTACTTCCTATAGGTTTCTGCTTCTTGTGCTCCAGCTTTAGTGACTTCCTTCACTCTTAGCTCCTCTGTTCATGAGCCAGAGAGTTGCCACCTTGGTTGATATGGTTGATCCTCTTCAGGATCTTAACTTCTCCTTTCTGACCAAGTTCTCTAGCAGCTCCTCCAATTCCCACGTTGCAGTTAGGCCCTCTGATGCCACGGTCACAGTGGTTAAGAATCAGTTACGCTACTTGCTATCCATAGAGCTTAGTTCTTATACAGAGGATTAGAGGTCTTCATTGCTTTCAGCTTTGTTTACTTTAGTTGCAGTAGGGGCGCATCTCTAATATGCCTAGACACAGGTTGCTGAGATCTTTCTTGCCTACACAAGGAAGAGTCAATCTTTTGCATTACTCTTTGCTTCCATTATTGCCTTCACCACTCAACATGCTGAGTTTAGGGAGCTTGTTTAAAAAGATCAATCCTATGTAGCCCAGGCTAGAGAGAGAGGAGATAAGGTGAAGGCCATCTTGGATAAGGTGGCTAGCCTGAAAGAGCAGATAGCTCATCTGAAGACAGAGATTATAGAGTTGAAGACAGAGGGGACCTCTCTTAGCAGTTGGAGGAGGATTTGCTACTTGATCACTTGATTAACAAAGGCGTGATCTTGTCTAAGGATGAGGCCTTAAGGGAGTTGACTGTATGTATAGAGACTATAATCTAGGAGCACTAATCATGCTTAAAGTTCTTAGCTTCTTGTCAGAGCTGCTAAACGACCCTTTATGACTCTATCTTATCTCTCTTGTAGACATTTGATACCTAGTTTTTATAACTAATGCACTAACTTCTCCTGTAGTACATTTATATATTTTTATGATATTATTGATTTGGATGGCTATACTACGAGTGATGAGCTATTTATTGGCTTTATTTATTTATATATGTTGTAAGTGGCCAAAAAAAGTCAATTTTGATTACAAAGCTTGTCTTATCTGCATGTGATTACATTGAATATCTAGCAATTTTGTTGACTTTCATTACATTATTTTATGCAGGAATCCTATGTTAGCTGTGGAGTTGGCTTTAAAGAAGTTGTGGGTCAGCCTTAACTATTCTCTTTTATTTATTTTTCTTGCATTTCCCACATAGTGGGAAAATATTTCTTTAGTTACCTGCCATTGATCGACTTCATAGTGACTCTCTTACAAGACTTACTAACCAATAAGCATTATCTATGAGTATTCGATGAACTAGGAAGGCTCCTTCCTAATTTGGAAACCATTTGCCAAACTTACTATCTTTGGCACCAATAGGTAAGACAATTTTCCATACCAAGTTTCCATGATGAAAATCCTACCTTTGATTCCTTTTGTTGTAGATCCTTGACATTTTCTTATTCTATGCAGCCATGTGATTGAACGCCTATATTCACACTTCATTTAAGTCCTTCAATTCCATGGCCATAGCCTGAGTGTATTCATTTGGAGTGAGGCCATTTTACAAAGAGACTCTAAATGAAGGAACTACTGCCTTTATGGAAAGTACTGTGTTGTGCCCATAAGACAAGGCAAAAGGGCTTATTTGTGTTGCATCTTGCTTTGAGGTCCTAAATGCCCTCAAGATCTCTAACAAGAGCAGGTGCCATTCTCTAGGGTTCTGGTCAATCATTTTCTCTGGTATGCTAATTAGAACCTTGTTGGATGCTTCTGCTTGCCTACTAGCTTAGACATAGTATGGAGTTGAGGTAATAGCTATATCCCATAGTCTTCTATAAAGTCCCTCATATCTTAACCAGTGAACATCATTCCCTAGTCAATTGCAATGGTTTGAGGGATTCTAAATCTGTGGATGATGTGCTCTTTAATGAACTTAATCATGTCACCTTGTTTGACCTTTTTTATAGGTACTGCCTCTACCCACTTATTGAAGTAATCTATAGCAACAATAGTGAAAGTATGGCCCATTGAAGATACTAGATGAATTTTACCTATAAAGTTGATAGCCCAACCTCTGAATGGCCATGGCTTCAGGATAGGATGCATCTCCTCTGTTGGTCTCCTCTTCACTACACCATTTCTTTGACATTGCTGGCAACCCTTGGCATAAGTTATGCAATCCTTAAGGATCTTCGGCCAGTAATTGTCGTGTCTCTTAATGAACCATCTCATCTTGATACCTGCTTGGTGTGCTTCATAGATCCCTTCATGCACCTATTGCATAACTCTCATAGCCTGAGAAGAACAAAGGTATCTGAGCAAAAAGGCATCAAACCCCTTCCAGAAAAGCTCACATTCAAGCAGCAAGTAGTTTATGGCTTGGACCTTAATGCAGTGAGGTACTTTAATTGATGGAGACTCCAGGTACCTCTTCAACAAGCTTCTTCAATCATCTGTAACAACCAAGTCAGTATTAAATAATTTAATGGGTATAACTCTTTCTTCTAGGGGCGGATGCTTCTTCTTTCTCACTAGAATCATCCCATATGTTAACTCCTAGAACATCTTCAAAACAGAAGCTAGTTCAGTCAACTCATCAGCTTCCTAGTTAGTTTTCCTTAGTAAATGTGTGAATGAGACTTCCTTGAAGCAATCTAAGATTTGCATAGCAATAGCAAAATAAGGAGTAAAGGAGAAGTTGCCACACTTGTATTCTCTAATACGCTATTTAATGACCAGCTGCGAGTCACCAATGATGTGTACTTCTTTTGCTCCTAATTCTTTAAGGATCTCCAAGCCAATGATCAATGTTTCATACTCGTTTGGATATTTGTGCACTGAAACTCCAGACTGAAGGAAATAATGGTTCTGGTACTAGTAGTGAAACAATAATGATCCCCACACCTACTGAGGTCTCTGTACTAGAACCGTCAAATAATAAGGACTAGGGTACCTTCTCAGTATTATAGACATTTAACCCTTGCTCCACTGAGTCAGTTGACTCCAGACACAAGTGATCAACCAAGAAATTTCTAAGTGCCTATCCCTTTACAACTTTTTAAGGGAAATAAGTCAAGGTAAATTCTAATAAGCCTAATTAGCACTTCTAAATTCTTCTAGTAATTAGTGGTCTAGATAACATGTGTTTCATTAAATCTGTCTGAGAGACTACATAGACCCTAGAATTTATTAAGTAATGTCTTAACTTCATACAGGAAAAATACAATGCCAAGCAAAGTTTATCAATTGGAGAATACTTGGTCTCTGCATCTGTTAGGTTTTAGCTCAGGTGGTACACTGCCTACTCATGTCCCATTTAATTGTCTTGTGCTAGTAGACACCCAATAGAGTTAAAGGCGGCAGACAGATAAAGCTTTAGTGATCACCTTACTTTAGAGAAACAAGTACTGGCAGCTTGGTAAGATACTCATTGATTTTGTCAAGGGTCTGTTAGTGCTTGTTTTCCCATCTAAACTCATTCTCCCGCCTAAGTCTCGGTCGGTCCAAAAATTCTTTTGCTTTACATGTAAGATTAGATATAAATCTTCTTAAGTAATTTACTTATCCTAGGACCCTCTGTAGTTGTTTCTTAGTATGGGGCAGTTTTGCTTCCTCTATGGCTTTGGTTTTATTCTGATCCACTTTTATTCCTCTTTGATGTACTAGGAAACTAAAAAGTTTCTGGCTTTGACACCAAAGGCTCATTTGAGAGGATTAATCTTTAATTGATGTTGCCTCATTCTTTGGAAGTTCTTCCTCAAATGCTCCACATGTTCATCAAACTTTTCGGACTTCACCATTATATCATCAATATAGACTTGCATGAAATGCGCCAGCATATCATGAAATATTGTATTCATGGCCCTTTGGTAAGTTGCACCTATGTTCTTTATGCCAAAAGGCATGACTAGCCACTCAAATGTCCTAATGGAACCAAGACACCTGAAAGTGGCCTTTGACACATCTTCTGAAGTAATGAATATTTTATTGTAACTTGAGAAGCCATTAAAAAATGACAACAGTTCATTCTTAGCTACAGCATCAATGAGCATATCTGCAATTGGCATCACATACATGTCCTTTAGCTTTGCAACATTCAGGTCCCTAAAATTAATATAGACTCGCAACTTCCTATTTTTCTTAACTATAAGTACAACGTCTGATAGTATTGACTATACTTGGTTGGTCTAATGAATCCTACTTTTAAGAGCTTTTCTATCTCTTCTTTCACCTTCAGGATTAACTCCCTTGATCCTAAGTTCTTAGTGATGAGGTTTATACTCAAGTTTGATTAGTAACCTATTCTCTACCAAGCTTCTTTGAAAACTTAGCATCTCATGGTAATCCCAAGAAAAGCAACCTTTGTATTCATGAAGCAAAGAGATTATTTCTTGCTTTAAGCCTTTCCTTAATAGAGAACTGATATAACTTACCCGTGGTTCCTCAAGTGAGCAGAGGTTTACTTCCTCCAGTGGATCTTGCACACTATTTACTGTCATCAAGCTTTACAAGTGCTGGGTCTAGGTCTTAAAGTTGCAATTCTCTTGGTCCTTCCTCTTTTGGTTCTTCTTCTTATATGACATCAGCTTCTTCAGTCTCTAAGGTCTCTTCCATTTCCATTTTGTTAAGGAGTCACTGGATCTGTACTCTAAATGTGGCAGTTGCAGCTACTACATGTCCTCTTGAGTATGTTTATTACTCATTATGGAGCACTTTAACAAAGGGCTCCTTCATCGGCCACTAGTAAGGCATAATTTTCAGTGACTTTTCATTTTTCTTTGTTAGCTCTTCTGACTCCTCGCCCTACTTCTCTTTTTTAGGTGAGGAAGTTATTGTGGCCTTGGCGCACACCACATGACTTTCTCCAAGGGAGTCATGAGTTGATGCCCTCTGAGCTTTCTTCTTGAGAAACTGAATAAGACTCATATCTGTATCATAGTACTAAGCCTCAATTACTTCTAAATTAGCCACAAACGGCTTTGCATATGCCCATACTACCTCCACATCTTTTCCTTTCCAAAACAGTAAAAATTGGTGAAGAGAGAAAGAGATGCACCAATTTGCATGTATCCAGTCCCTTCCCAATAAAGCTTGATGTATGTTAACTACCAATCATTATTAATCAACACCCTAGATGTAGGATGGCCATTAAGACGAGTCATGATATACAAAGGATGCAGGCGTCTAGTCATCATTTCAGATGGTTTGTCAATTATGACATTCTTTGGCTCCTCTGGCTTGGTACACTATAGTGTAACTCCACTACGAACTTTAGTTTCCAAGGGATCTGCTAGTTTCTTAGGATCCTCCTCAGGTACCTCTACCACCACTTTATAAATAGTAAGTAGCAGTAAACAATTAACAAGTAATTTCTTACCTATCTTTTCTTAGTTTAGTACCTCTTTTGAACTTTCTATTGATTCTAAGTCCTTTGTGGCTTTTTTGTTGAATTTGCTTTTTAGCACAGGCTTTTATTTTTCATTTTTTTCTTGTCTTCCTTTTTGCATCTCTCTATCTTTGAAGCCTTATTTTTTGTGTACAGCTTAGTGGCTATGCAAATTTGGGATGTCACTCCACTTGCCATTTTCTGTTGGGTTGTACATGAGGTGGTGCCATGAACCTGGATTGACTCTTTTGGAATTTTATTGTAGGTGCAGCAGGTGTGGCAAGTGCGAGATTTTTAACCTTCAGAGGAAAATGATCTGGCTGGTGACCAGCTCTCTTATTGACTTCCTTGGTACCTAAGTTTCTGTTGGAACTCCGATACTTGTTACCTAAGTACCTATCTCCTAGGTATTTGTCACCTGACCACCTATTAAGTTAAAGATGTCTCTTGACTGAGCTCCTAGCAACCCTAAGAAAAGTTCCATAGACTGAACATATGTGAGGGCGACCTCTAGATTTCTTGACTATCTCAGTTTCAATTTACAGTCTTCTTAATTCATTAATGACACCCTTAAGGTCCACAATGCCTGTATTAATAGAAGCCATAGGAGGAAATGGATCTTCATCAATTAGCATCGCTTCTTTCTTCTTAGGGAACTTCAAGACACCCTTGTTGATGTGATCCAGGATCACTCCCCTAAGAGCCTGATTACTGTTAGTGTTGTACAAAATCTCGCAAGTGCATGAATTATAACCAGCAATAAAATAGTAAGTAGAGTATCATTTTCATAAGGAATCTAGTTTGAGTGCCAAACTACACAGTAATTGTAATTATCTAGATTACCAAAATTAAAAGAGAAATTAAAACTAAACTGATTATGGCTAGAGAGTGACTAAAAGCAAGTTAACTAAACTGAGAATATCAAATAATTAAGGCATTCCAAAATTAGGGGTTCACACTTCAATCAATTATGGATTTGCCTAACTTATTCAACAAATTAGGAATTGCTACTTTGAATGATATTAATCCTAAATTACCTCAAGTCCTCTCTCAAGATACTCAAGTTGTGTTTTAGTTGACTTAAACCCTACTTTCATGATGATTAAATTAATTAAAACCTTTTAAGATCTTTGACTAATTATAAACTCCATATAGAATCTCAACCTAGCTCTAGGTCAAAAACCCTAAATTCAAAATCTTGATTATCCAATATTAATCTTCACCTTTTAGTCCTTCAATTAATATCTAGAATCACTAATAAGTGGAGCTCAATACATAGCATGCATTAATAACGCAAGAAATTGAATCAAAGAATGAAATCCTAAATTTATTAAACAAAATAAAATAAAACGTATAACTGAACTGAAAGTGCTACACCCCTAATTCCAGAATAAAGAAAACTACTCACTTATGGTGAGTTCTACAATCAAACTTAAAATAATAAAATATGAAAAACACATTAAAAGAAATAGAACAAAGAAACCCAGAATAAAAATTTTGCTGCCTTGAACTTTTAGAACTTCAGCTGAGAATCTCTTTCAAAAATCTTGTTAATGATCTCTCTTGAGGTGGAATTGCTATGCTTAAATGTAAAGGAACTAATCCCTGACTTGTTTCTAACTTCTTGTATTTATATCTGGTGCAAATAAAGTCATTTCAGAGTCTTAGAGGCTTAAAAAGTCTTTTCAAGTTAAGCAGATAGGGGGAAAAATCGAATTGAGAGTCTCTGCTAGTGCACATTACACGACCTATGTAGTACTACACAGGGAAGGGCTGTGTAACTCTCTAGCCATTTAAAACTTGCATCTTATGGAGGAACAAAACATTACACAGGGTGAGGATTATTGCACGGGTCTTGGTATACAGCCCGTGTACTGGCTCTCTCACTTAGCTATGCTGCACAAGTCCCTCTTCAGCATTACACAGCTTATATAGTTTTTCTAGCATTTTAATTTGAACTTTTTGACTTCCAAACTTGATTTAGGCCTTAGGATTGCACAAATCACCTGATATAATATAAAAATCAAGAAATTAAGTATGTCCAACTTAAAATCCTAAAACATATTGAAATTAACTAAAAATCTTGTAATTAACTAATAAAATATAGATGAAATGCAACAAATAATAAGTGCATCAAATACCCTAAACTCAAATATTTGAAATTCAAAAACTCATAAAGGTTTCTTATCTTATAAAATCACAAGAAAATAAAAAATCCTTTGGCTCCTAATTGGACTATCAATCTTCAAAATTCAGTTGCTTTCTCTCAAGGCACAAGGAGAGTAATGGTCACTTGAAAAATTCATCTCCCCTATGAGAATTCAACTAATCATTCCAATTACAAGCATTATTAGCAAGTCACAAGGGATCTGTCGAGCTTAAATAGATTCAAAGAAACAATTACCAACTCAAAGTGCCTTAATTGCAGTAAGTGTAAGAAGAATGAAAGAATGTACTTCTAACCCCATAGGCATACCTCAATTCTCTATCTTCACGAATGAAACATACACTTTTAAAAGGTTAAAAGGTCTTTCTAAATGTTTGTAATGGGGTTAAAGGATAATAATGAGGCAATCAAAGAAAAAGGATATAAGGTAACTAAAGTATGAGAAGAAATATCCTGCAACAGATCAATTCACACTAAATATTATGCTCATCATTTTTTTTATTACAAATATAGAGAGAAGAAATTTTCTGAAATTTAATTTTTTTAGTGTTTTGGTATGCTTTCCTTGATGATCAAATAGGAACTTATTGCATTTCATCATCTTACTTAAAGTTTTTGTTCTATTTTGGTGTCTATCCCTAACCTCGTTCTTTTACTAGTTGAGAGTATTGTAGACACCTTGCACTTTCTGTGTTTCTAATTTTTCTTCATATTTCTTTTCCCTTTTCTTTCTTATACACCTAGTGTGTTTCTCATGCATTTTAGTTCTTCTCATTGAGTTGGGATTAGTGTTTAGGCTAAAAGCTAGGTAAATTTGGATAACAAAGAAAAATTCATAAGATTAATATAGGCTTAAATTGGCTACAAAAGATAATTTTAACTGAGGGTGGCTTAAGGCTATAATGAGGTTATGATCAAAAAATGCCTAAATCATCTCTTAATCAAATGTATACTAAGATTTCACCTTGATAGATTAAAGAGGACTATTTTAAGGTTGGTGAGACTTGCCTTAATGGTTTCAAGTTCCAAGAATTTTCTCTAAGCTATCAAAATTACTTTGTGACAAACTAATAACTATGAATAGGTTTAATTAGTTTTATCCCATTAAGAAGATTAAATTTGTACAAATAAACCATCTAAGTCTTTATGTTTGTTTAGTATATTTAATTTATTTAAACGAGAGAGAACAATTATTTCCCATTAGAATTTTTTTAATTATGGTTCTAGAGATAAGGACAAAGCTTAAAATTTGATGCAAATGTAAAATTAGGTGTAAAAGGTAGTATAATTATATTGAAATGCATGGAAAAAAAATTTGTGCACAAGAATGGAAAAAACAAGTAAAAGTAAAACAATAAAAAAAAAAAACAATTGAAAGTGAAGCAATAAGAAAATAAAAGAAAAGCAAAACTTTGTTATTCCTTCAAACTCATTCTTAACGTTGTCCTCAATGTCAACTATAGACATTTGCATGCTTGTAACTAGAAAGATAACACACACTGAAAGTTGAAAGCAATGCATTTCAATTAATATTTGCAAGAAGCGAGATAGACAAAATAGAAATTAAGCTATGCTACTAATGATAGGCTTTACATTCCTATAAGGCTTTACATTAAGTCAAAAGATCAAAAAGCGAAAGCCTAAATCTAAAAGTCTTGGGAGAGGGAGGATGGTCCACTGTCTTGGTGCTTCAAAAGCATATCCAATTTGTTATGTGCTTCTTAGAGGCTATCCTCAAGGATTCTAAACCTCTGTACAAAAGTTGTCTTCATGCCTATAAGTAGGCAAGGATAGGGTCTGCAGGTGTTGGTGTAACTGGTGGAACACGAGCTGGCAAGGACTGTAGGATGGGGTTTGCTTCCTCTTGCAGTTACTCTCAAAGTTATTGGGATGTTTCTCCCTGCTATGGTGGAAAGGATGGCCCTCTTTACTACAGTGGCCTTACTCTTAGTATAATTTTGCCATCTTCATCCACCAAAAAGCACCAGTCTCCTACCTTTTTACATAATCCCATTGATATGACAATGATTGTGTCGATCCTTATTGTCCCTGTAATAGGATGTAACCTTACATGGCCCGGTACAAAACCAAAGTGGATGGCAATAGCAAAAATGAGCCTCCATTGACAATGTGTCCTGTTGTTTAGTGGGAGATGTGTTTGAAGTGTTAACATAGGAAGAACCGTATGTTAAATCTTTTATTGTTCAGCATGCACCAAAGAAAGAATAATTCATTGGCATTTACCACCCCCAAATTATCCCCTCTTCCCATAATGGTGTGGGCTGACAAGTAGTGGAGGTATCTCAATACTAGGTTTGTGAGGCCCGAGGATTTGGATCGGCTGGGTTGGTACTCAGGGGCATTAGAGGCTATGGTCCTTCAGAATGTGAATCATTATAAACTATCCTATTTACGAGGATTTCTTGGAACTTATCCCTATCAAACCCAAAAATGGCGTTAAACTCATCTATGTTCATTGCCTAATCTTACCCCATCAGTCTAAACTCTATTTGTCCCCTTTCTTATCTATTTCTCAGCCAAAGGGTGGTCTTGAAACTCCCTAGAAACTCTAATGTAAGGTCTCTATAGGTTGGGAATCAGAGTGTGATAAACTTAGTCCACCCAATGTTGTCCAAATATTGATTTACTTGTGCCCTTAACTGTAATTAGTCTAATAACTCTTCATCAAGATACTTGGTGGAGATTGCCTTTCTCTTAGAAAGGTGAATGTATGAAACTTTATTGGTAGCATCACAAAATGGCCATGCCAATTTTAAATCTTACTCTTACAGTGGTTATTGTTTGGCGACCATGGGTTAGGTTTGGGGAGCGACTTCCTCTCTTTGTGAATAGCAAGTTCTTTATCTTTAAATCTTACTCTTATGGTGGTTATTGTTTGGCGACCATGGGTTAGGTTTGGGGAGCGACTTCCTCTCTTTGTGAATGGCAAGTTCTTTATCTTTTTAGGGGAGAAGGAGTTGGTTCCCTTGCCTTTGATGATGATACATGGTCTACTGCTCTTTTGGTGGGTGCCATTATTGAGGAAAAAGTGATTTATAGGGTGATGTTTTAGAGGGATTTAAGTAAGGGAAGGAGAGATTGAGTGTTCTTGAGAGAGAAGAGTTATGTTTTTGGGAGAAAAGAAGTGCATTTTGGTGTTTAAATAGGGGTTAGGTCATTTGGATAGGGGTGGAAGTGTTTCATGCGAAAAGGTATTTCAAAATTATAACCTACATAAAATTACATGGTGGGGTCGTGCAGTGGTGCAAGGGTCACCCCTTGTAATACTTTACTCGAAATCAACTTCCATTATTTAATTGCTTTATAAGTTACGCGAGTAGTGCAATGTTGCACAATTCACCCCATGTAATGTTCTATAGCCACTTTTAAATTTATCTAATTTGATTTGGTTGCACAAGCCATGCAATCTTGCACAGGTCACCCCATGTAACTTGCTGTAGCTACTTTTCTCAGGGGCTTAAGGTTCTTCTTACTACACAGCTCGTGTAGTGTTACATAGGGTACCTCGAGTAACCTACTATTTTCAATCTTTTTGCTTTTTAGGTGATTCCTCATTACCTTTCTCAAGAAAATTCATTATTTTAGTAATTAAAATGCACAATGGTATCCTTTTTTGACTCTATTCCTATTTTGATGTGCATCCTAGGAAAAAAATACTTGTTAATTTTACATGTGATGCACAATTAATGGACAGGACAACACAAAAAGATACATATATCAAGTAAAGTTAAGGGAGCATCCCTGTTTGGAATTGACTACCCTTGTGTGGTTTTTCTTGATTGGTCATTCCTTTTTTGCTTTTTCTTGCATCATGCCTTTTAACCTAAAATATTTCGAGCTTAGAATTCGAATAGTATAGCAAAGTGAAATTTAAAGTAAAATTTTCAAAATTAGAAAAAAGAAAACTTGGGTTATTTCCCAATGAGCGCTTGTTTATAGTCTTTTGCTTGATTGTACCATTTAATTATTATAAAGTAGGTGGATTAGCAAAGGGGTGTGTTGCTCCTTTCTCAATAGGTTCAGCAGAGATGTGTGGCTTTAAGCATTGACTATTGACCTTGTATGCTCCTGATGATTCACTCTATACTTATACTGCGCTATGAGGAAATACTTATAAGAGTTTGAAAGATCCGGACCATTTAGATCTTGAAGCAGAAGGAAAAGGTTTTATTTCTACCTGGGGTGCTTGTTCTTTACTAGTTGGAGCTGACATGGTTGGAGTTTGTTTCAACTCCTCCACTTATAGTACTTAGGCTAGTGATAGTGATGGGCTAGCTTCCAGTAGTTGTGCACAGGTTACTATCTCTTTGTTTTCATCTTCAACGGTATTACTATGCACAATACATGCTTTCAGAGGATCTTTTAGATATTTCTTTCTGAAGTCCTTTTTTACTAGCTCATCGATAATGTCTACCCTTAAGCATTCATCCATGTTTAGCTTTTGTTTCATAGCTTAAAATAGGTTGCATTCTACTTTCTCTTCTCTTACTTTGAGAGTCAACTACCCATTTTTAACATTAATGATGGCTCCTACAATTGCTAAGAAGGGTCTTCCCATGATTATAGGAATTTAGACATCTTCTTCCATTTCTAAATCGACGAAGTCAATAGGTATGAAGAATTTGCCAACCTTTATTAGAATGTTTTCTAAAATTCAAATCGAATACTTGACATATCTATTTTCCAATTGCAAAGAGATAGTAGTTGGCTTCAGTGCTCCGACATTTAGCTTCTGACAGATAAATAAGGGCATAAGACTAACACTTGCTCCCATATCGCAAGGGCTTTATCGATCTTCATACTGCCTATAAGACAAGGTATGGAGAAACTTCCAAGATCTTTTAGCTTCGGGGCATCTTTGGTACAATATTGCACTATATTCTTCAATTAGAGCCACTGTCTCATAGTCATCTAATTTTCTTTTCTTAGAAAGTATCTCCTTCAATAACTTAGCATAGGATGGCATTTGAGATAGGGCTTTTGTGAGAGAGATGTTGACATAGAGTTTTTGCAAAACCTTTAAAAAATTTCTAAATTGCTTATCCAATTTATCTTTTCAGAATCTTTGAGGAAAAGGTAATGGTGGTTGATAGGGCGTTGATAGTTCCTTCTTCTCTATTTTCTTTTCTCTTACTTCTCTGTAGCCTTGTCGATATGTGCTTCTTTCTTCTTTGCTTAAGCTTCATTCTCACCAGAAGTTTTATCATATTGTTCTTGTTTGTCTGTTGGTTTCTGGTTTTCCAACATCTTGTGGCTCCTCATAATAATGACCTTACTTTGCTCCTTTGGATTAATCTCAGGTTGACTAGGTAGTTTACTAATAGCTTTGCTTAAAGAACTAGCTTGCTGAGCAATTTGATTTTCGAGTATTTTGTTATGAGTGGCCAATTGGTCCATTCTGGAACAAAGCTACTTGATCATCTCACTTTGTTATTTTTATGCTACTATAAAGCTTTCCATCATGGATTCCATATTCATCTTCAGTTCAGGCTATTATGGTTGAGGAGGTTACAACGGTGGAGGCTAGTTTTGATTTTGTTTTGAAAGCATTATAGTGTTGGTTTGTATTCTTATTGTCTATTGATTGGTTGATTTTATAGGTTTTGTTGGTTGGACCATGAGAAATTTGGCCGATTCTCCATCCAAGATTGTAAGTTTTTGAGTAATGATTTCCGTTCACTCTCTAGTTGAAGTTCCTATTGTTATATAGTTCACCTGTTATGTAGAGGGCTCATTATAATTGTTGCATTCTAAGGTTTTGTGTCCTCCTCCACAGTGGTCACAGAATTGATTATCAGCTCTTATTGCATTGGCTTACATTCTGTCAAGCCTCTTTGACAATTGGTCAAATTAAGCATTGATCATACTGAGTGCATCCAGTTTTAGTACTCCAGTCGTGCTCCTTATGTCTCTTCTTTCATTCAACCATTCAAAATTGTGGTTGGCAACTCTCTTCAAAGGCTCAAAAGCTTTGGTAATGGTATTTTCCAATAGGTGTCCACCAGCTGCTGATCAATCTATAGTGCTCTTTGTTGATGGTAGTAAACTATTATAGAAGTTTTGGATGAGGAGCCAATCCTAAATTCCATGGTGTGAGTGCTCCTTCTGAAGATCTTTATACCTTTTCCATGCATCATAGAGAGATTTATTACCTTTTTATCTGAAGGTGTTGAGTTCAGCTCTTAGTTTAGCAGTTTTCCCAGGTGGAAAGTATCTTACTAAAAAAGTTTATGACAAATTAGCCCAGTTGGTGAATGATCCTACAGGTTGAGATAATAGTCACTTTCTTGCTTTATCCCTAAGAGAGAATAGGAATGCTCTTAATCGAATGGCATCTTCAGAAACACTAATCATCTTGAATGTATCGTAGTGTAACACCCTCACTGTAGCAATTACGTACATTCTACCGTTCCGGTGACCGGTGTCGGTCCGAACAGCTAGAACGTCTGGAAAAATAATTAGACTAGAGTGAGGAGTCATAAATAACTCAAATATTAATAAGAAAAATTTAGGAAAAATTTTAGAAATAAAATACAATCAAGTTAAATGAGCCGGTGCTCTAGCGATGGGTAACCCAGTGGGAAGTTGTGATTCTCGCAACTAGGAGCCCTAAACCCTGGAGAAAATTCATAAAATAATTTTTGGGACTCCAGAGAAGAGTCATTGAGGGTTCTATGGCATTCGAATGCCAAGAAAAGGTTTAGAAAAAATTTTCAATCGGTACAGACAATTTTAGTCTGTTAAACCAAACGGAGGGCATTTTGGTCATTTCGCCTTCAGAGGTGATTTTTGACCGACTTGTCCAGTTAAGTAAATAATTATTATGATCTAAAATGTGAATAAATATTGTTAAAAATTGAATTGAAAATGAGTAAAAAAGAAAAGAAAAGAAAAATGAAAGAAATTGGGAATTATGACATCACATGATGTCATTAACATGCCCCCACCCAATCACAACTTGACAAACTAATTAAAAGGGATAAAAACTAAATAAAAAAGAGACAAAATGAAAAACAATATGCACTTATCTTCCCCAATCACCCGTAACAAAGGAAAAAAGAGAGAAAAAGAAGAAGGAAGACCACCATTAAAGCTCCAAATGAGCTTGATTCCCTAGCCAACTACACCATAAAACCTCACCCTCTCTTCACAAAAAATTTCCCTTACCACTAGAGCTAAACTTGGGTAGCCATTAGAAGAGAATAAAGTGAAGGAAAGTGAAGGGTGAAATTCATCCAAGAGGTTAGTGCTAATTTTCTTGCTTCCATTCTTTTCTAAGCATGAATTTAAGTTGAGTTAAGTTGAAAATTTGATGAAAAATGAATTAAAGATGCATGAACTTGCCCCATGAAATTTTGGCAGCCTTAGGGTACCTAGGGTTTCAACAATTTGATTGCATAATAGTTATGTATGGCTTCCATTAAACATGATTTTGGTGTTTTAATTCATGGATTGTATGTATATAGAGAATTGAAATTGTTGGAGTTAGGGTTTGAGCATGAAATGGAGACTTTGATCATGTAATGATGAAAGTGAGTTTTAATGGTCAATTAGTGACCATTTGGTTATTGTTAAACAAGAAATGAAGTGTGTTTAGTGATGGGATTTAGGTTTAGTGTGGCTGCCCTAGGTGACCTGGAGAATTGGACATGAGTCCAGCAGGTTTGGGCAGCCATAACTTGAATTGTAGAGGTTCAATTGGTGTTTGGCCAATTGGACATGAAACTAGACACATAATGGCACAACTTTGGTGAAGAAACCATGCCCAGAAAACCAAACCAAGTTGACCAAAAGTTTGCCCTAATCCGGGTGACCTGCAATCTGCCTGGGCAAAATGACCAAATGAACAGTATTTGGTCATTTGGCCATAACTCAATGTAGAAAGGTCCAATTGACCTGATATTTTACCAGCAATAAGATGAGATATAGACCAACAACTTTCATGAAGAAACCTGACCCAAATTATGACCATAACCTAGTCAAATTGCCAACCAAACTTAGGTCACCAAATCTGGCAGAACCAAATTGCCCAGAAAATCTGGGTACAGGTCACTCCGACCAGTTATGGTAAAATGACCATAACTTGAGTTACAAAACTCCAAATGGAGTGATTCAAAAAGGGAATTAAAGAAGACACAATAAGGAACAACTTTGATGAAGAAAGGTTAGCCCAGTTTCCACTCTAAAATTGTCCAATGGAACAGTAAACTTAGGTAGTAAAAACTGAAAATTTAGAAATGCATCTAGGGGACTTTAAATTGCAATTGGCAATTAATACTAGCAAATGTAAAACTCAAAATGTGGGATCTTGGTGTAATTAGAATTAATATATCCATTAAGTATAAAAAAAGTTAACATTTTGGTTGACTAGTAAGGTGAATAGTAATCAAAATGATTAGTAAATTAAGATGAAGACCTAGAACCAATTTTAAGCTTAAATGCTTAGAATTGTATGACAAATATGGACTATGCATCCTAGTCAAAATTGTTAAAAAGAAATTAAGGCCATAAATTTGAAATCCATGAAATATTCATGGATTACTTGAAACATGAAAAATAAGTCACCTAATTGATGTGAATAGATAGTTAGGGCTTATATGCCCATCACAAATGGAATTCATAAAATATTAGTAACTCAACTTGAAATATAAAATTTGTAATTACATAAGTAGATTCTTGAATGTATAAATGAGATAAGAAAAATGTTTTGAATACAATGGTACATGTGAACCATTATTTAGAATTGTGATCAATACGAATAACATAATGAATGAATAAATGAACCATATTAATTTATGAATGAGACATTAGTTCTCATTATTGTAGAGAGGAGAAGTATTTTGAGTACAATGGTATAAAAGGATAATTGATGTGAATTGTGATCATATAAATGATCAAATGAATGTATGAATTATAATTGAAATTTATCATGAAATAATGAAGTTTTAAAACACAATATATTAATATTTAATGATATTATGTGCCCTTGTATTGCCTAGACATGTGTGTCAGATTGGATAGTTTGGCATGCCAATAGGGTATTGTTTTAGCAGTACTGCGAAAACAATACCCTATTGGCATGCCAAACTATCCAATCTGACATACATGTCTATAATTGATGTGAATTGTGATCATATAAATGATCAAATGAATGTATGAATTATAATTGAAATTTATCATGAAATAATGAAGTTTTAAAACACAATATATTAATATTTAATGATATTATGTGCCCTTGTATTGCCTAGACATGTGTGTCAGATTGGATAGTTTGGCATGCCAATAGGGTATTGTTTTAGCAGTACTGCGAAAGGCTTTATGCCTGTATTCATGGCTTTGTGCCCGTATTCATGGCTTTATGCCCGCATTCATGGCATTATGCCAACATTCATGGCTTTTATGCCCGATTATGTATTATCATGGCTTTTTAGCCATACTGACTGCATACGTGGTTGACGTTCTGCGTCCCATGGTATGACGGCCCGAGGCACCACGGTGTCCAGTGCCAACGACCCGTTATCCAGTTTAGTCAGCCTGTCATAGGTTACTTGGGCAGTGAAATTTATTGAAATAAGTTAAGAATAATAGTAATAAAAAAAATATTAGAAATTAAATAAATGAGTAAGATGAACTAAAATAAATTAGAATAGTTATTTATTAGAAAGAATCGAAATGAACTGGACCGATATCAAAATTTACTTATTATGAAATAATCTGAGACAATCTAAAAAGTATTGAGAAAATGCTAAAAGATTAGCAAAGAAAATTATAACATAAATAAATATTGCAAATGTGACTTATATAATAATATAAGCATAAATTTATTATTTTCATATCATTTTTCTTTGTACATTATTACTGTACATTGGTGAAATAAACACTTTCAAAGAAGACTAAATTAGGATAAAACATATTAAATTTTAGAAACCGCATGTGAAGTATAAACAAATCTTAATTATTTGAATTATGTTTTATTTCTATCTTTATTTGTATATTATTTCCTTGTTATATTATTGCACCACTAAGCAGCAATGCTTAGCGCGATGGAATTGTTTCCTTCGCGCAGGTACTGAAGCTAGAACCCAATGGACATTTAACTGGGAATTTTGGGAGTTCTGATTTGCAGAAGTGTCTGAAGTATTCAAGGTTGTCACCTCCTCAGCAATGCATGTAGATAGAGCCCATATATATTATATTTTATATTTTGTATAAAATGCTTAGATATTGTATTGTAATGTATATTATGAACAGGTAATTAATAGGAATGTGATGTAAATTAATAAATTAGCTTTTCATATGTAATTAGTTTATATATCATGTAAATTATGAAATTGTGTAAATTAATGAAATTTGAAAATTTTACTTATGTGATTTTAGCATGAATGAGATTGTATGGATTTGAAGACAGATTTGAAATATATAGATAATGCATGGAAATGAATATGAAATTAAGATATATGAATGAGATGTGAATTATGAGATGATTATGAAAATAATTGATGGGATTTTTATTGTAAAATATTATTGAAAGTTTCAAACAGGTGAATAGTAAAACACGTCAAACGATAATAAAATAGGAAAAACTCTATTAGTTTCTCCGTCGAAAAATAATCAATATTAAATATAACGAGAACGAAATTTTTAAAGAAATAAAGTAAGGTAAGTGAGGGTGCTCCAGCACCGAATGTAGCACGCCTTGCTCGGCTACACTGTAGTCGGGTGAGGGGTGTTACACGTAGAGAGTAAGAAAACATAGGAGATTATAGTATGGATCCTCCGTTGGTGATCCTCCAAATTGAGTCTGTTGAATCATCTAGAGCCATGTTAGTTTCAATTCAAAATTATTGGCATCAATTGTTGGCCTAGTTACACTCTGTTGGAATCCTCAAATAGTTAGGGCTCCATAGTCTCAAAGGTTTTGGATGATTGTCCACCACAGTTGAAGTTTTAGCTTCCTATTGCTTCTTCCTCCTTTTGATAGCTCTAAGAGTTTTGTCTATTTTTTTATCTAATTCAAACAATTCTTCTTCTGGTTTAGTTTTGGCCATAAACTAAACAGAGAAGATCCTAAAAAATAGTTAAAATAATAAAATAAGAAAAACTAATAAAATCTAGGTAAAATAAAATGTCTAAATTAATTATATTGCCTATTGCCTAATATTAAACATAAAGATTTCCTAGCAACGGCGTCAAAAACTTATTGTGCAGAATCCCGCATGTGCATGAATCATAACAAGTAATAAAGTAGTGAGTAAAGTATCGCTCTCATGAGGAATTTAGTTTGAGTACCAAACTACACAATAATTATAATTATTTAGACTACCAAAATAAAAAGAAAAATTACAACTAAACTGATTATGGCTAAAGAGTGAATAAAAGCAAGTTAACTAAACTAAGAATATCAAATAATTAAGGCACTCAAGTTGTTTTTAATCGAATTAAATCCTACTTTCATGACAATTAAATTAATTAAAACCCTTTAAGATCTTTGACTAATTACAAACTCCACATAGAATCTCAGCCTATCTCTAGGTCAAAATCCTAAGTTCAAAATCTTGATTATCCAATATTAATCTTTATTTTTTAGTCCTTTAATTAATATCTAGAATCACTACTATGTGAAGCTCAACGCATAGCATGTATTAAGAACACAAGACATTGAATCAAAGAATGAAATCCCAAAATTATAAAACAAAATCAAATAAAATCCATAATTAAATTGAAAGTATTATATCCCTAATTCCATAATAAAGAAGACAACTCACTCATGGTGAGTTCTGCAATCATACTTAAAATAATAAAATATGAAAAACACATAAAAAAAATAGAACAAAGAAATCCAAAATGAAGATTTTACAGCATTGAACTTTTGGAACTTCAGCTGAGAATCTCTTTCAGAAATCTTGTTAATAATCTCTCCAAAATGGAATTGCTCTACGACTTGTTTTTAACGTTTTGTAATTATATCTCGTATAAATAAAGTCATTTCAGATTCTTAGAGGCCTTAGAAGTCTTTCCAAGTTGAGCAGATAGGAGGAAAAGTCAAATTGAGAGTCTCTGCTGGTGTATATTACACGACCCATGTAGCAATACACAGGGCAAGGCTGTGTAACTCTCTGGCCATTTGAAACTTATATCTTATGAAGGAATAGAGCATTACACAGGGTAAGGATTATTGTATGGATCTTGGTACACGGCCCGTATACTGGCTCTCCTCCTTAGCTATGCTGCACAAGTCCTTCTTCAGCATTGCATGGCCTGTGTAGTTCTTCCAGCATTCTAATTTGAACTTTTTGACTTCTAAACTCTTCTAACTTGTTTTAGGCCTTAGGAATGCATCAAATTACTTGATATTATGCAAAATTCAAGAAATTAAGCAGTTTTAACTTTAAATCCTAACTAAGAATCTTACAATTAACTAACAAGATATAGATGAAATGCAATAAATACCACCTTTAAATACCTATATAACACAAGTGCATCAGTTAGTATTGTGGTTCCAGGAATCATGGTAATTATAATAATCTCTCCCCTTTATCTTTTCATTAGTTGGAAGTTTATGGTTAGGAGGGAGGTTAATGAACTTCTTCTTCAGCAAAAAGTCAAATATTTCCTCTGTTTTCCTAGTGTCAAAAGCATATTGAAGGAGTATATTTGAAGTTATATCTTCTGCTGTGGAGCTATCATGTTTGGGATACCTAAAGCAAGACACACAAAGGCACAAGTAGTTACCAAGTCAGTTACAAAAAGTTCATGATTATTTACCTCCTGGTAGTAGGTTCCCATAGATGTTCTCTTTCGGTGTGACTCTTCCATTAGTAGCTCCTCATACTTAGACTCCATCTCTGGTAAGAACACTTTGCACTTATTCCTCATCTTTTTGAATCGAGCAATGAAAGCATCAACTGATTTTCCACTCCTCTATTTCATCCTTGACAGTTCAGCAATACACACTTCTAGCTCAACTCTAAAGAACTGAGTATGAAATAGTCTCTTCATTTTTTTCCAGGAATACATAGAATTTCTAGGAAGGGTAGAGTACTAAGTAAAGCAGTACCAATAAGAGAGTTTGGAAATAACCTTAGCTTGTAACTGATAAATTTCCCATAGTTTTCTAGTTAACCGTACTGAATTATGAACCTTACTATGTGTTCTAGAGTTGACTGTCCATCTTCTTCTAAAAAAACATTAAAGTCAGGAATGTGGTACCATCTCGAATACAGGTTCTCCCTGTCAATAATGTATGTGTATGGTTTATGGAACTCTAGTAAGCCAATTTGTCTAAGGCTATACCCATACAACTCCTATACAGCATCTCTAACAGCGTCCATGGTTACATGGGGCACAGTTGGAATGATAGGTACCTGGACTACAGGTGATGGTACCTATGGCAAAGGTATTGGTACTGGTTGAGGTATCTGCATAGTAGACACCGTAGTTCCTCTAAAGTTGTTACCCCCTGAGCCAAAGGAGTTAAAGGTCACCTAGGGCGTATGCACGTACTAAGGAGCTAGTATCACCTGAGGACTTATAACTACCTTTGCATCATAAACACTAGGTTAAGGAATCGGGTCAGTGTTACTGACAACTTGGGTAGAATCAGCTGAGTTGAACTGGTGTTCTTGGTTTACTAGCACTTGTTCTTCTCTCCTATGGGGTGACCGGTATTCCTTGCTACTGGCACAACTTCCCTTAACACTGCCCTAAGGAGTTTGAGATTGAACCTATCTCCCCAGCTCCTTAGCACCTCTGGCTATTGTGTCAAATTCCTCTAGCCTAGAAACTTGGCCATCAGAAGGCACAAGAATAGGCAAATTAAATTTTTCATCCATCGACTAAATTAGTAAAATAATATTCTCCATATAGCATCAATTTTATCAAAAGCTATATCCATCTACCTTCTTATATCTTTCTCCAAGACATCAGCGATGGTTGCTGCAAGGTTTCTTTCATCAACAACAATAGAAATTGAACTACCTTGCTCCTAGTTTAGAGCATTAGTCAAAGTATGTACAGTTTCTAAAACATCTAGATTCTACATTTCTTCTTCATGAGTAGCTAGTCCCTTCTCAAATTATTTCACCATGAGAGGAACTTGAAGGTTTGGGCCAACAGTTGTAGGACTCCTCTCCATGTCTTGAGACTTGTTGGTTTCTTTGCAAAGCACGCTTCTGGCTTTCGGTGGCATGATGCTGCCTACAAAAAACAAGAATAGTATTATCGAACAATGAAAATGCATAGAACTGAGATCTTGGTCCCACTAGGCATGCCAAAAATTATTTCCTTTGGAAAACAATCTCTGCTATCTCACAGCTTATGGTTTGTGGGCGTGCCAAATACTAAGTATATTTCTTAATTGGCGCTCTGACTTCTAAACTAAATGACTATGGGAACTAAGTTTACTGTATACAGCTTCGTCAATTTCACAAGTAATCGAAAGTAAGTAAACTAAAATTGAATGTTTTGATTGATTGATTGCAAAGAAAATACAAGGCTTGAAATTAAATACAAAAGCTTAGAAAATAAAAGATAGATAAAAATAAAAATAAAAGACTGTTGGAGTCTAATTTGTGTTGTTTGATTGAGTTGTTGGGAATCGCTGCTCATCCGACATTCATAGTTCTCCTTGTAGGTACCTGAAAGATTCTGGAATACCCACTTTTACGTTTTGCAGTTGTTAACAATTACCAGTCCACTCCCCTATAACTCTTTGGAATTGCTGCTAACCTCCTTTATCTTAGCTAACCACCAGATAACTCTCAAGATATTTATCTAATAATTATCTTAGACCATAAATTAATCAAATTAATAAAATAAAATTAATTAAATTAATTTTACAAATAAAATTAATTTAATTAATTTTTAGGCCTAAAAATAATTAATAAATTAATTAATTATTTTGATATAAACACTTTTTTTTGTTTATTTAAAACTTCAATTAATTCTTAAATTTTATGTCACAAATCAATTCAATTTAAAATTGAAATATAATGATAATACAACATAAATTATTATGATCAAAGCAAAACATTTATTAGTATTTAATTTGTTAAATTTATCTTTATAATTAATTAGTTATATATATATATATATATATTAGTTGCATATTTTCTTTTTTAGTAATAATTTTCATATATAATTTTTTTTGTTTCAATGAGAGAATATGTTAATATTTATAAATAAAATTTTTAAAAATTATGAATTATAAAAATAAAAATAAAATAAATAATGTAAATCAATGAAAGATAAATATTAGTTTTTTTGGGCTAGATAAATATTAGTTTTAAGAACTAGCTAAATGTACAACTTTGATTTATTGAAATAGTACAACTTTGAAAGAATTTTTATTTAATTTTGATTAAAGGTGAATATTAAAAAAATTATTAATGATAACTAAATCTAAAACTAATTATTTTATCCCATATTTAACTATATTATTGCAATTATTTATAATTATGATTTCTTAAACATTTTTATTATAAATTAAATTAGCATTATACTACCTATAAAGTATTATCTACTTTATTACTAAATGAGGAATATTAATATTAATATTAGCATATTATATATATATATATATATATATATATATATATATATATATATATATATATATATATATATATATTACGATTATTAATGTTTTTCTACTTTTATTTTCTTTAGCATTGAAGGTTTGAGTGTTCATAATTTTTATATTTTGAATTGAATATAGTCATGTAATTTGATATTATAGTACCAGTAAAAGATTAAATTTAATTGATTATTAAAAATTAATATATTATAATAATATTATAAAATATACAAAAATTTATATATAAAATTTAATTACAAATACATATATTGGAATAATAATGAGGCAGATTGGGGGCAGGCAATGCTCCTCTTGTTCTTGCCACCTCGATCCTCTTGTTCTTTTTATTTTTTTCATTTTAATTTGTTAGCCTATAATATCAATTTATTTATTAAGAAAATAAATTGTAAGTTAGAAAAATAAGTTTTAAATATAATATATATATATAGTTAAAATTATAATATTTAAATAATAAATACATTAAAATAAATTATTAATAATATATTATTATACGGGAAAAAATATAGAATTGGAGTCAAGAGACTTTCACCTTCATTTTTTATTCTCATCTTGTACAATATTAAGATCGAAGCAAGATAAAAAAAAAAAAATTAATTGAGTGCAAAATGAATTAGATGGAATTAGATTCAAAAATAATTGCTAAACAAGTACTAATAAAAAAAAAAATAGTATATCGTAAAAATCCTTGTTGCCGCGGATCACTGATAATTTTCTAAGTAACGTACATGGACCAGTAGAGTGGCTATTAGTAAGGTATATCTGCAATTACTGCATAATCTAATGCATAAATTATATTATCCTTTTTCTTTGGTAATAAATCTTCCACATTTTATTTCCTTGTCTTGCAGAGGGATGAATTTTGCTTATTGTCCATACAGTTCTCTAATTAAAAATTGACACTTTATTATATCTCTTATTTTAGGTGGATTCTATAATAATGATTCTATGATTTTATTGACTGGGTAAACACTCAACCAATAGAAATGGGACTTACCATAATTTTCCATCAAAATGACAATCGTTGATTAATTTAGATGCATACAATGGATGTAGACAAGAATTACACCTGCGTCGTACCTATTTGGCTACTTATAGTAACCATTCAAATTAGATGAAAAACTCTTTGTTTATTTCTAGAAGATTAAAATAATATCGAATCTGTGGACCGGAGAAACAACTTAAATGCTGCTGCTTCATCCATGCCTCCTTTTACAATTGAGATACAAGACAGCCCCCACAAACACACTTACTCTTATTCTTCATCGCTAGCCATGATTACAGGTAAGAACATTTACGATGTTCTCGCTGCGCTTGTTCCTCTATATGTTGCTATGATACTAGCCTATGGCTCAGTCCGATGGTGGAAAATCTTCACCCCTGATCAATGCTCTGGTATTAACCGTTTTGTGGCAGTTTTTGCGGTTCCTTTACTCTCCTTCCATTTCATCTCTTCCAACAACCCTTATGCCATGAACTATAGCTTCATCGCTGCCGATTCTCTCCAAAAAGTAGTCATTCTTGTGGCTCTCTTTCTCTGGCAAGCTTTCAGCAAACGTGGCAGCCTTGAGTGGATGATCACCCTCTTCTCTCTCTCTACCCTTCCCAACACTCTGGTCATGGGAATCCCTCTTTTGAAAGCCATGTATGGGGATTTCTCGGGAAGTCTTATGGTTCAAATTGTGGTTTTGCAAAGTGTAATTTGGTATACTCTTATGCTCTTCATGTTCGAATATAGAGGAGCCAAGTTATTCATTTCCGACCAATTCCCTGGGACAGCAGGTTCCATTACCTCCTTCAGAGTTGATTCTGATGTCGTTTCGCTAAATGGTCGAGAACCATTACAAACAGAAACTGAGATCGGCGAAGACGGTAAGCTCCATGTGGTTGTTAGAAGATCTAGCACCTCGTCTATGATGTCTTCCTTTAACAAGTCACACGGACTAAACTCATTAACATCCATGAACCCGAGAGCTTCGAATCTTACGGGAGTAGAGATCTATTCAGTGCAATCTTCCAGAGAGCCAACACCAAGGGCTTCAAGTTTTAACCAGACACAATTTCATACCATGTTTGCTAGCAAGGCCGCAAGTCCTAAGCATGGGTACACAAATAGTTTCCTGGGAGCTATTAGTGATGATTACTCTTTGCAATCTTCGAAGGGAGCTACGCCTAGAACATCAAATTTTGATGAGGACATGTTGAAGATCGGGAAGAGAAGAGGTGGGAGAACTATGAGTGGTGAGTTGTTTAATGTTTACCGGCCTTCCGATTCCATTTTTTCAGGCTCTACTAGTGGTGGTCCTAGAAAGAAAGAAAGTGGTGCAATACCTAACAAGGAGCTCCACATGTTCGTCTGGAGCTCAAGTGTCTCACCGGTTTTTGAAGGTAATCTGAAACACGCAGTTAATAAAGCTGCATCCACTGACTTTGAGGGCATCGACTCTTCTAAAGTCAGTCTTCAACATGTAACTGGCGCTTCAAGAGGTAAGCAAAAGCCCATCTGCCCACAAAATTTATCATTTTTCTTTGGTCTCACTCTCGCATATATATTAATTCTCGTGTTGTGTTAAATTTGATATCCAGCCCTGCACGACTTGAATGAAAATATGAGTACCGCTGGGAAAATGAATGGAGAAAAGGAGCTTGACATAGAGGATGGACAAAAGTTTACAGCAACCGGGTCCCCCTTCAATTGCCAAAAGAAGATGGATATGGAAGGAGATGGATCAAGAAAGCACCAGATGCCCCCTGCAAGTGTTATGACTAGGCTCATACTAATCATGGTCTGGAGGAAGCTGATAAGAAACCCTAACACATATTCAAGCCTTTTAGGATTAGTATGGTCTCTCATATCTTTCAGGTAATTATTAATTAATGCACTAATATATGAACCCTAGCAATTAAACCAGTGAATCGACTAAATATCCTTCAAATTAAATTGGATGAAATTTGTTGCCGGCAGATGGGGCATCCAAATGCCGTCAATTGTAAAAGGGTCCATATCAATATTATCAGATACAGGTCTAGGAATGGCCATGTTTAGTCTAGGTATGTTTTGGAAAGCTTGTATAACAATATTACTAATTTCTTTTATTTATCCCTTCTCAATAAAAATTTTTATAATTAATAATGGGACACTAATACAAGCCTAACTGAACAGGTTTATTCATGGCTTTGCAGCCAAAAATGATCGCATGCGGAAAATATGTAGCGACTTTTGCTATGGCGGTGAGGTTTCTGACCGGTCCAGCTGTAATTGCAGCTACCTCTAGTGCTATTGGTCTTCGCGGCCCTCTTCTACATGTGGCGATTGTTCAGGTTAAATCCCAGTTTTTAGTAAAAATTTTTTCTCCTGTTTTGATGAAAATGAACTAAACTTGCAGACGCAAAGCTTTTTTTAATTATTATTACTACAATTTTTTTTTATTAAATTATGGCCGAATATTCATTCTTTTATATATTTTCTTGTTGGCTTTCATCATACCCAAATTGCAATTAATCTTTTGATTACATTTACTGGCAGGCGGCTCTTCCCCAAGGGATCGTCCCGTTTGTATTTGCCAAGGAATACAATGTCCACCCTGGCATACTTGGCACTGCGTAAGTTAATTTGTTTGCCTTTGCCAAAGAAATTAATACATCATCATGAAAAAAAAAACCATTTTATCATCATAAAAAATATAAAATTTTATAGGAGGATAGTGTTTTATAATTTATGAATTTAAAATACATTTAAACGTTTACTTTAAGAATCAAACAATAATTTTTAGTGATTAGAATGAAATAAAATATTTTTAATTTCATAATTAATGATTATGTTGTTGATTTATTAATAAATTTGAAAAAGTGTTAATTTTAAAATAAAGACAGAAATTATAATTTGTAGATTTTTTTTATAATTAACTTTTTTAGGATTATTATTCGCTAGCAAGTTAATATTTTGTCATTTCAATATTTTTACAGGGTTATCTTCGGAATGTTGATTGCCTTGCCTATTACAATACTCTATTATGTGCTTCTCGGCCTTTGACTTCCAATAAAAGAAGGCAAAGAGAGAAGTTAAAGTAGCGCTTAAAAAATTTTGGCCATCGGAATTGGCGATGTACAGGCACTGCATAATCATCTGCATGTACTGTTATCACATTCTTCAATGCTATTTATTTGTTTTTACCAGCTTACATGGTTAGCTAGTGGAACAGTACTCTTGCTAGCTAGGTATTTTACTGTGAACTTTAAATGAACACATGTATCTTGCTCTTTGCGTAGCTTTCACTCTAAAACATTGTTTTATTCTCAAATTATTATTGTGCTATTCATTTCCAGGGTTCGCGTTGATAATTTAGGATGACAATCAGTAAAGTTTTTTTTTTCATGAAATTAAATCGTTTATATTTTAATTTTAACTCAATTAAATCTAATTTCAATTATATGCTCTCACATGATAAAACGAGCATTGATTTTAATTTTAAAAAATATATATTGACCTATTTATTTTAGTCTAATAGTTAAATAGTCTCTAAAATTTATTTGTAATTAATTGAATCCTTTACAAATTAATTTTGGCTAAATTGAAAAATTCTTTATCATTTACATAGAATAAAAGAATATTACACTCTCGTTTTTTTTTCTCTTACCTCTCCTTACTGGTCTAGAACCAATCATCTCCTTTTCTTTTCCCTCCCTTCTTGATCGAGAATTCACCTACCTCTCTCTTATAAGAAACCAAACAAACAAATCCTAACATTGAAGAACCAAAAAAAGTGTGATTTTAATTAGCTTCTCCATTCTCATATAGTAGTAATTTCTTTCTCATCTTCTTTAACAAAACAAAAAATTTGCAACTTCAAACTATACTTTTTTTTTCAATTTTTTTTCCACCAGACCAATCTTTTCTCCATAAATTTCAAGCTACCATTTATAAAAGAATTTGCAAATTTTATTCGAACATTAGACATAAAAGTTTAGGAGAAATTCAAAAAATCTAAACAATTAAGCATTTCCATCAATCCCCACTTGCGTTTCACTGCACTAACGAAGCAATCTGCAAACTATTTTCCTCTTAAAAAAAATTAAAACAGAAAATTTGTTCATCTATTCTAGACCTACTAATCATCATCATAGGCAAAATTCACTATTATTATTATTATTATTATTATTATTATTATTATTATTATTATTATAGGTGAATAGAACTGTGTCACTAAACAGTAACTTTATAAAAGTTTTATTTTTTAGCTAATATGATATTTACTTATAGTGTATGAATTATATCATAAATGAATAGTATAATTGTGTGAGATGCTATTTATATTATAACTTATTTGAATGTACTTGGATTGATACATGTATTCACACCATAGTCAAATAATATTGTATATGTATAGAAAATGATTGTACATTAATAGAAAATAAATACTTGTTTTTGCCGCTAGCTTGGTTTGATATAATGACTATAAGCATATTACTCACTTGATAGAGTCATATTGAATCCTTACTTCTCCAATCTCTTTATTATATATATATATAAAAAAAAACTTATTTTTGGTTTGAAGAGGCAAATCATAGGAGCACTATGATAAATGTCAAGATTGAATGATAATTCAGTGTATAAATATAAAGACAACATAACTGTTAGTATCTTAAAAAAAGCATTTTTCCATATGCTATGACTTTTGTGCATTTTTCTAATTTTATGTTAATTTTATCTAATTGACTTAAATTTATCAAAATTGAAATGAATTATTAATATTTTTATTAGTCATTTCAATAAACTTGCTTTTATTTCTAAATAAAAATGATTTTGAGAATAAAAGTTACAGTTATGCTTATTATAGTAATTAAAGTTTTTTATGATTATTTTATTTTTATTCTTCCATTGACATATTAGAATTTCTTAGTTTATTTAATGATAATTATTAAAAAATAAAATTTACTTTATAAAAATAAAAATTATGCTAAAATTTTTTAAATTAAATTATTATCTAAAATTTTTAATGAAGAAATCGTTGAGGTTAGGCATATTTCTTCTTCTTCAAAACCACAATAATTTATGAAAACCTTAGTTTGTTTGTTCAATCTAAGTTGCTTGTTATGCATGAAAAAAAAAATCTAAAAAATATATAAAATAAAAATTCTAGCTATACTGCAATTTCATTATAATTATTCAATTTTGAAATTCACATTTTATTATAAAAGTTTTATAATTAAAGTTTTTTAAATATAAACAATTAAATAGTAGTAATATTATAATTATATTTTATTTGTGCAAAAATTTGCCTCCTCATTCAGGTTTGAAATTATAAATACATTCTTCCCCCTTAAAAACATTTGTCCTCAAATGTTAAAACAAACACATAAAAACATAACAAACATAACTTACATATTATACCTAGAAAAGGTGGAGATATTGTTGTATCATAGAGTCACGAGTTTCCCACGTACGCTCTTCCATGTTATAGCGCTTCCATAAAACCTTGACCATAGGTATCTTCTTGTTCCTGAGCTTCCTTATTTGAGTATCCACGATCTAAATAGATTGTTAAAAATAAGAAGATCTTCCAAAATTTTTATGTTTGGTTCACTTATAATCTTATTTTGATCTGACACGAACTTTCTCAACATAGAAACATGGAACACCGGATGAATTCTCTCTATTTCTGGTGGCAAAGTTAACTTATAAGATACATTTTTAACCCTTTGCAGCACTTCATATGGTTCAATGCACCTTGGAGCTAGTTTGCCTCTCTTTCCAAACTGCATGATACTCTTCATTGGAGATGCCTTCAAAAGCATCATGTCCCTATCCTGAAAAATCACTTTTCTTCTACGGAGATCTGCGTAAATCTTCTATCTACTGGTTGTTATCTTCAACCTTACCTTGATTAAAGGCATTGCTTGATTGATAATTTCCACCAACTCCATTCTCACTAAAGCTTTTTTACCTATTTCTTCCTAACACATATGAGACCTACACTTTCTCCCCATATAGAGCTTCATATGGTGCCATTCCGATGCTAGAGTGATAGCTGTCGTTGTATGCAAACTCAACTAGGGGGAGCTACTTTTTCCACAACCCTCTAAAGTCAAGTACACACATCCTTAGCATATTCTTTAAAGTATGCATGGTCCTTTTTGGCTGTCCATCTATCTAAGGATGAAAAGCCATGTTGAAGTCTAACCTAGTGCCTAACTCGTTTTGAAGATAACGCTAAAGCCTTGATGTGAACTGTGATGTAACACCCCAAAAATTTTAAATTTATGAGCATTTTTGGTATTTTAATTTTATTTAAATTTTAGGAATTTTTTTTTTGAGATTTTTCGGATTTTAAAAATCGGGTTCGATTTTCCAAAAATATAAACTTTGATGATTTTTAAAAATTAATTTAAAGACCACGTGGCAAAACTAAAAATATATTTGGAGTCTACGTATTTTTCTGAGTTTTCGAATTTTTGAATTTTGGACCTCATTTTCGGTCCCGAGGCAGAGTAAAAATTCAAAATTTTGTATTTCGAATCGAACCGGCCGAATCGAACTGGACCGGATCGGACCGGTCGAATCGGACCGGCTTCCTTCCCTTTTTCTTCCTCCCGCGCGCGTCCCTTCCCTCTTCTCTCTTCCTCCCGTTTTCTCTCTCCGCCTCGCCACGGCCACCACCTCCTTGCCACTCACACCGGCTGCCGCCACCCACCTCCCGGCCAGGCCGCTCTAAATGGCCGGAAACCGCGCACGAATTCCCTCCCTCGCGCGGGCGCGGCGTTTCGGCTTCCCCGGCCACCAATTGGACCGGGTCTTGTCTCTAAAATCATCTACTCGGCGAGAGCTTTCCATAGACACCAAGAACGCCGAAATTCATCGAGCGGTTTGTCCAATTTTTGCTCGGGAAGTTTTTAGCCCATTTCGACTTTTGGGCTAGATTTCTCGAAAACCGTGAATCCCACGAGAAAACTGATGGTACCAGCTGTAACACCCCAAAGTTCGGTAGTGCGTTCTGCTGTTCCGGTGACCAGTGCTGTCCGGACAGCTAGGATGCCTAGAACTACACTTTGACACGAGGGAGGAGACATAAAATAATGAAATACAAGAAAAGAAAATACAAGAAAAACAAAGGAAAAATAATAGCAAAGAAATGTGATCAAGTTAAGCGAGCCGGGAAACCTAGCGATGGGTGATCATGCCAGGAAGTCACGGCGTGGACCGTTGACTAGCTCCTAGATGGGGAACCACGGAAAACATTTTTATGAATTAAATAGACCCTTATTGAAGAATAAATATCATTAGAAAGATCAAAGAAAAATTAAATAATTAGTATAAAGAAAAGTGAGAAATCGAAAAACGGACAAAACCCGGTGTTACCGAAAAATCGGGAATGCAACCCGAACAGGGGCATTATAGTCATTTGACATCCCGAAGTGTCTTTTGACCTAAATGTCCATTAAAAATAAATAGTATTACACTTAGAAAATAAAATGAAAAATAAAATTGGTGGTACCCAAAGTAAATAGCTAAAATAATGGGTTAAATGTGGATTAAGTGAAAGTTAACTTATAATATGTTTTAATTTTAGTTAGTGGACCACTATAGGATTAATTAAACATAAAGTATGGCAGGTGTAAGTCCACTAAACCCATCAGATAGTTCATCTTCTCCAACTTACAAAGTTGCCGAATTTAAAGAAAGGAGAAAGCCACCATTAACGTTTTTCTTCAAAGCTCCATGCACTCCCCATTTTCAACTCCAATCACTTTGATAGCTTCATGAAAAATAGTCTACACACCACAAGGAAGATATTGATACCAATTTTGAGAAGTTTGGTGAAGGTTTAGCAAGTTACAATTAAAGGTAAGTTTGCATTTTTGAGAAATTCTTTGTTAAAGTTTATGTTCATGTTATGGGTGTTAGATTGGTGAAGGAAAATTTTGAGTTTGAAGGGTTATTGTTGTTTTCATTTTGGACAGCCATGAGTCATGTTTTTGATGAGGTATTTGTGCATATAATTGATGAGAAATAATGTTAATCATGGTGATTTAGTAACTTAGTGAATTATTTCATGTTTATATGGTGAATTATGCACTTTGATGGGAATTGGTATATGGGACGGCAATGTGATGTTGAAGAATGGTTTGTGGCAGCTTGTGGACACTTGAGTAATGGTATATATTGAAGGAAGTGTGGGCAGAATATTGACCTAGAAGGATTGATGATATGTATGTAAATTAACATTGTAAAGTGTATGTAAAGTTTGTAATGTTTAGGTGTGTTTGTAATGGTACTTAGAAATTATAATTGTGAATGATATTTGGTGTGTTGAGGGTGATTGGAATCTGCCCAAAATAATGCTAATGTAATGTAGAAAATGCTTTTGGTAATGTGCCAAAACAGTTTGGTAGGTAAGTAAACAAATGGCAAAGGTAAGTGTGTGTTTGAAGTTGGGGTGTGAAATGCATATTGAGGGCAGTGTATATTTTAGCCTATAACCTTGAATGTGTAACCTCAATTGGTATGAGACCAATTTGAGATGAAACTAGGCACAAAATGTGCCAACTTTCATTGAGAAACCATACCAAAATTCTGCTTGCAAAGTGATGTGAAAAATGACCAATTCGGATTAGGTACACTTGAGACCTAAAAACTGACCAATTGGGCAGCAGTGAGTGTTTAGGCCATAACTCACTCAAAACAGGTCCAATTGACCTGAAATTTTAACCATGAATAGTTAAGACCCATACCTACAAGTCTTATGAAGACACCAAAGCCCAGAAATGACCATAAGCAAGTCAAACAACTTGCACAAGTTCGGGTCCAAAAACTGGCTGAACCAGAATTGACCAATTTGACCTAAAATTGACCTAAAATGGTACCACTTGACCAGCAATAGTGTAATGACCATAACTTGGTCTACTTAACTCGGATTGACCTCAAATTTTGCACCGCGTGCAATAAGACCTAGATCTACAAGTTTGTAGTTTCGACCGAGACCCGAAAACCGAGGGAACTAGATCGTCCGGTTAGGTCAAACCAGTGTTCCGGAATCCAGCAATTTGCATTAAAATGCACTAAACAAGGAAATGACTTTGGTAAAACATACCAAACCTAAAACCCTATCAAATGTGACATATTAACGACACTAAAACCTAATTTACCTAAAACGCAATGAGGGTCGGTATATTAGGTGATTAAGTGAATAATTGAGTTCAGTGCATTATTTACCAAACACCATCGATAGAGCGATTTAAATTAGTACTGAAACACTTCAAATTATGTTTCTCAGTTACCAAAGACTCAGGAAAAGGGAAGGAAACACTGAGTCCAGATCAGGGAGACAGTCATCAGAGGTTTGTGCACAACTAGTTTTTAACTGATTTTGTTTTGAATATTTCATATAATTAAATGATATATTTTTCTTATGAATTATGTTTAACAAGCATTGGATTTAATTCCATGATTATTGAAAATTGTTATTGTATGTATGAATTTGGCTTTGTGAAATGGTATTTCCATAAGTATTAAGCATTGTTATGGATTAAGTAAATTATGTTTTGGAAAATTGTGATAGAATATGTTTTGAATTGTGATGGTAATATTCATGGAAAAAAATGAAAACTTTATTATTTGAATTGTGATGAGCATAAAAATTATTGGATATTGGAATTGACTTTGAATCGAATTATATTGTGATTTATGCTCGCTAAAAGGATTGTGATATTGTTTTATATCTCACTATAGATGCTTGACTAGGTTATTACCCGTCTCTCTCATTTGTTGAGAAGACAATGGAGTGAGTTGTGTTTTGATTACCATGGTGCGTGCACAGGCTTAGATTCTCCTCTGATTTGAGGTTAGATCTAAGTTTATTTTATCGTTATGGCCCTTGCGGAAGATTCATTATTGTGATGATGTGCACGATGATTCGACCTCCCACCATAGGGAGTTAGAATCGGTCGACCTCCCGACCATATGGAGTTAGAATCACATCGAATATGGCCCTTCGGATTAGTCTTGCATAGTTAGTGAGATAAAGATTGATTTTGAGATACAACATGGTTTTGAGATGCATAATGACTTTTGAGATACTGTATGATTTTTGAGATACAAAATGATTTTGAGATCTGAAATGGCTTTTGAATGGTAAGGAATGGTGATTTCAATTATGGTTTGTGTGTAATTTATTTTGTTAGAATTACTTAAATGGATAGTCAAGATTTGATAAATTGAATTTTGTGCTCCAAGTTATTTATACAAATGATTTACATTATTGGCAATGAATATTTTGAGTTGTGAAATTTGATCGATTCGATTCTCAAATTATTTCTTGTAAAATTTGTCAATGTATATTGTACTATGTTTTAAATTATAGTTGTGCACCATCGAGTTCACCACTCGTGATAGCTTTGTATCTTTGTCGCAGTAAGCGAGCATAGAAGCGATGATTAAGTTGCTTTGAGGATACATTCAGATCGACTCGGGTATATCATAGATATACCCATGTACATAGGTTTTGATGTAAGCATGTAATAATATGTATGTAAATTATTTGAGCGATTGTATAGAAACTCTTGTAAAATATTTTGGTATGTAATTAAATGTAAATTATCGTGAATGTAAATCTGAGATTTCATTTACTTAAATAGTTTTGTATTATATTTCTTGTATCTCAGTCTTTGAAAAATCACTATGGATTTGAATTGAGAAATATGTTGTGTTGAGAAATATATTGGAGTTGAGATTTGCAAATACATATTGAAGTGCTTTTACTGAGTTTTACAGAACTGTTTTATCCAAAATACAGATGGCACTCTGCCAAAATTTTTACAGAAACTCCAATTAAGTCAAATGTGTCAGTTTATCACTTCAGTTCAAAAAGGTTTTTAACACTGTAAATAGTGCTCATGCTTGTAAAAGAAGTAAGAAAAGTTTTGAAAATCCCTTGTAGTGTATTTAATGGGTTATCGATGAGCGGAGTTGGTAATTCATTACGTATACTACGGGATCATGTTATGCCTTACAGAGGGGTAGGGTGTGACATGTTTTAGTGGTATCAGAGCAATGGTTTTAAAGTGAATTTCGAACTGTGAATTTGAAATCTTTTTGTCGGTAACAACAACTGCTCAAATGTTTGATACATATAGTACATTTACATCATAAATGTGAACTAATGGAGAGGAATCTCCTTGTGTTGGTTGTACAGGAATAGAAAATTCTGTGAGAAAAATGGAAGAGAAGAATGAGATAATAGAAACGATGCGTGATGGCGAGAAGAACAAGTTGAGGCCCCACTCCACAAAATGTCGAAGGCGGACTGTACCAGCTTTTACGGTACAAATTACGCACAAATGGCCCGACAAATGGCCACTTTCTTCCAACAAATGGTGATAATCACCCAAGCCCAATCTGAGACCCAACCTCCACAAGGGCGGTGTGAAATGGAAAGAGGGAGAAACCTATGGGTGAGCTCGAGCGATAATTTGAGAAAGAGAAAAGAATTTGAGGAACCCCGAGCTCAAGGATATGATAGAGGTGGATCGATGAAGCGAGAGACCATCAAGGTCAGTCATCGAACAACTAGAAGTTCCTACCCTTCCCGCCAATGTGAAACTTGTAGAAGATATCATGGTGGGATATGCTATAAGGCGTCGAGCTGCTACAATTGTGGAAAACTTAGACACTTTGCTAAAGATTGTACTAAACCACCTCGATGCTCTCTGGATTTCACGGACCGTCGATCAGTCAAGATAGAAATAGAGTTGGTACTCCTCACCACTATAACACGGTGAATCAACCGAATATGGTAGCACACCGATCGGGCGTCCACTATGCGCCAAGGAGAAAGAGCGAAACTTGGATGTAGCTGCTTGGTAAGTTCTTAATTTTGAAAGAAACAATTAGTTATTATTTGATCCAGACTACTTAATTGTGTGTTAGTGTCGAACTATATGTTACATTTGCTATTCCCTTACAGGAGAATAAATTTGATGCGTTAGTGACTAGTCTTTTAGGATCAAAACTACAATAACAAGTATGATTGACACTAATTTTGGAAGAATTGTTAACTAAAAGAATTGGGATATTGTAATCGAGAATCGGTTTAGGATATTAGTGGATTCGAGAAAGATAAGATGTTAGGAAACCTAGTCCATGAGGTTATAACGTAGTGACTATATAATGCTCTCAATGTTTGTATTGTAAGCTGCAGATTCTGATCGACACGGGATTATTGTGTAGAGCTACGTGCTTCCTCGTGGTACAATAAATTAAGAATATTTGTAAGTAATCTATAAATTGATATAGTTGCACTTTGAATAGAGTACTAATCTGAAATAAATATGAAAATTTTAGTCGAGAAATTTAAGACTTGAACTAGTCTATCAAGCGACTACACTTGTAAGGTAGCTAGAGTCGGTGACTCGGTTACATTAATGTGAATTACTGTACTCCAAGAATTGCTATAAGCTTAGAGATATCGATTACAACGTATCATCCTCGACAGGATGGACAGTCGAAACAAGTGATTCAGGTAAATTTTAAAACTCATTGAGTTTCTATAAAAAATGAACTGAAATGATAATAATAACATGTAATACGTGATAAGCCCTCGAGAATATCACGAGAACTTGTGTCGTTGAATCAGGGAGATGGGACAGATAAATCCCACTAATAGAATTTGTATACATTAATAAGTGTCAAGCTAGCATACAAGTGGCACCCTATGAAAACATTATAAGGGAATAGATAACTATGGATTTTGTGATGAGACTTATGAAGACACAGAATAGTCATGATGCAGTATGGGTTATAGTTGATAGACTAACCAAGTCTACTCACTTTTGCCATTCTAAATGGACTATAGTTGGAGAGATTGGCGATTTTTACATATATGAAATTGTAAAATTGCATGGAGTGCGATATCGATTATATCTTATAGAGATCCTTTGTTCACTTCTAGATTAGGGTAGTCTTGAGAGAGCCCTAGGAACTAGATTGAACTTGACAGACATTCCACCCAGACGGATGGCCAACTGAAAGAGTTATTCAGATATTGGAGGATATGCTACGGGCTTGTGTGATTGAATTTGAAGGTAGTTGGGATACACACTTGCCTTTGATTGAGTTTGCTTATAATAACAGCTACCAATCAAGCATTGGGATGCCTCCATATGAAGCTTTGTATGGCGAGAAAGTGCGAACTCCCTATGTTGGGATGAAATTGGTGAAAGAAAGATGATTGGGCGAGAAATTGTTCAAAGCAAACATAGGAAAAGATCAAATTGATCGAGAGATAGACTCAAGGTCCTGCAAATCGGAAGTCCTATGTTGATCTCAAGAGAAGAGATATTGAGTATACAATGGGTGATAAGGTAGTCCTCAAAGTTTCTCCTTGGAAGAGGATTATGAGATTTGGCGAGAAAGGGAAACTGAGTCCTCGTTTCATCGGATCATATGAGGTTTTGGAAAGAGTGGGTCCTTTGGCATATCGGTTGGCATTACCTCCAGAGTTAGCAAGGATACACAATGTCTTCCATGTGTCCATATTAAGGAGGTACAGATCAGACCCATCTCATGTACTATCAGTTGAAGAGATTGAAGTAAATCCAGACCTCTCATATGAGGAAGAACCCATAAAAATTCTGGCTTAGGAGGTGAAGCAGCTGAGCAACAAACAGATACCCCTGGTTAAAGTGCTGTGGAACCATCATTCAGGCCAGGAAGCTACTTGGGAACGTGAAGAGGATATGAGGAGACAGCACCCACAGCTGTTCAGAGACTAATGCCAGGTAAAATTTCGAGACGAAATTTATTTAAGGGGGGGAGAATTGTAACACCCCAAAGTTCGGTAGTGCGTTCATTCGGTGACAGATCTTTGTCAGGACAGCTAGGATGCCTAGAACTACACTTTGACACGAGGTAGCATACAAAAAATAATTAAATACAATAAAATAAAATAAAACAAAAACAAAGTAAAAATAATAGCAAAGACATGTTATCAAGTTAAGCGGTAGGAAACCTAGCGATGGGTGATCTTGCCAGGGAAGTCACGGCGTGGACCGTTGACTAGCCCTAGACTGCGGGAACCACGGAAAACATTTTAGGACTTAAATAGACCCTTATTGAAGAAGAAATATCATTAGAAAGATCAAAGAAAAATTAAATAATTAGTACAAAGAAAAGTGAGAAATCGAAAAACGGACAAAACCCGGTGTTACCGAAAAATCGGGAATGCAATCCGAACAGGGGCATTATAGTCATTTGACATCCCGAAGTGTCTTTTGACCTAAATGTCCATTAAAAATAAATAGTATTACACTTAGAAAATAAAATGAAAAATAAAATTGGTGGTACCCAAAGTAAATAGCTAAAATAATGGGTTAAATGTGGATTAAGTGAAAGTTAACTTATAATATGTTTTAATTTTAGTTAGTGGACCACTATAGGATTAATTAAACATAAAGTATGGCAGGTGTAAGTCCACTAAACCCATCAGATAGTTCATCTTCTCCAACTTACAAAGTTGCCGAATTTAAAGAAAGGAGAAAGCCACCATTAATGTTTTTCTTCAAAGCTCCATGCACTCCCCATTTTCAACTCCAATCACTTTGATAGCTTCATGAAAAATGGTCTACACACCACAAGGAAGATATTGATACCAATTTTGAGAAGTTTGGTGAAGGTTTAGCAAGTTACAATTGAAGGTAAGTTTGCATTTTTGAGAAATTCTTTGTTAAAGTTTATGTTCATGTTATGGGTGTTAGATTGGTGAAGGAAAATTTTGAGTTTGAAGGGTTATTGTTGTTTTCATTTTGGACAGCCATGAGTCACGTTTTTGATGAGGTATTTGTGCATATAATTGATGAGAAATAATGTTAATCATGGTGATTTAGTAACTTAGTGAATTATTTCATGTTTATATGGTGAATTATGCACTTTGATGGGAATTGGTATATGGGACGGCAATGTGATGTTGAAGAATGGTTTGTGGCAGCTTGTGGACACTTGAGTAATGGTATATATTGAAGGAAGTGTGGGCAGAATATTGACCTAGAAGGATTGATGATATGTATGTAAATTAACATTGTAAAGTGTATGTAAAGTTTGTAATGTTTAGGTGTGTTTGTAATGGTACTTAGAAATTATAATTGTGAATGATATTTGGTGTGTTGAGGGTGATTGGAATCTGCCCAAAATAATGCTAATGTAATGTAGAAAATGCTTTTGGTAATGTGCCAAAACAGTTTGGTAGGTAAGTAAACAAATGGCAAAGGTAAGTGTGTGTTTGAAGTTGGGGTGTGAAATGCATATTGAGGGCAGTGTATATTTTAGCCTATAACCTTGAATGTGTAACCTCAATTGGTATGAGACCAATTTGAGATGAAACTAGGCACAAAATGTGCCAACTTTCATTGAGAAACCATACCAAAATTCTGCTTGCAAAGTGATGTGAAAAATGACCAATTCGGATTAGGTACACTTGAGACCTAAAAACTGACCAATTGGGCAGCAGTGAGTGTTTAGGCCATAACTCACTCAAAACAGGTCCAATTGACCTGAAATTTTAACCATGAATAGTTAAGACCCATACCTACAAGTCTTATGAAGACACCAAAGCCCAGAAATGACCATAAGCAAGTCAAACAACTTGCACAAGTTCGGGTCCAAAACTGGCTGAACCAGAATTGACCAATTTGACCTAAAATTGACCTAAAATGGTACCACTTGACCAGCAATAGTGTAATGACCATAACTTGGTCTACTTAACTCGGATTGACCTCAAATTTTGCACCGCGTGCAATAAGACCTAGATCTACAAGTTTGTAGTTTCGACCGAGACCCGAAAACCGAGGGAACTAGATCGTCCGGTTAGGTCAAACCGGTGTTAGGAATCCAGCAATTTGCATTAAAATGCACTAAACAAGGAAATGACTTTGGTAAAACATACCAAACCTAAAACCCTATCAAATGTTACATATTATCGACACTAAAACATAATTTACATAAAACGAAATTATGTTCGTTATATTATGATATTAAGATAATAATTTAGTTAAGTTCATTATTTAACAAACACAATCTATAGAGACAGTTTAAATTAGTACTTAAACACTTCAAATTATGTTTCTCGATTACCAAAGACTCAGAAAAGGGAAGGAAACACGAGTCGGATCGAGACAGTCATCAGAGGTTTGTGCACAACTAGTTTTTAACTGATTTTGTTTTGAATATTTCATATAATTAAATGATATATTTTTCTTATGAATTATGTTTAACAAGCATTGGATTTAATTCCATGATTATTGAAAATTGTTATTGTATGTATGAATTTGGCTTTGTGAAATGGTATTTCCATAAGTATTAAGCATTATTATGGATTAAGTAAATTATGTTTTGGAAAATTGTGATAGAATATGTTTTGAATTGTGATGGTAATATTCATGGAAAAAAATGAAAACTTTATTATTTGAATTGTGATGAGCATAAAAATTATTGGATATTGGAATTGACTTTGAATCGAATTATATTGTGATTTATGCTCGCTAAAAGGATTGTGATATTGTTTTATATCTCACTATAGATGCTTGACTAGGTTATTACAGTCTCTCATTTGTTGAGAAGACAATGGAGTGAGTTGTGTTTTGATTACCATGGTACGTGCACAGGCTTAGATTCTCCTCTGATTTGAGGTTAGATCTAAGTTTATTTTATCGTTATGGCCCTTACGGAAGATTCATTATTGTGATGGTACTGTGCACGATGATTCGACCTCCCCGACCATAGGGAGTTAGAATCAGATTCGACCTCCCCGACCATAGGGAGTTAGAATCACATCGAATATGGCCCTTTCGGATTAGTCTTGCATAGTTAGTGAGATAAAGATTGATTTTTGAGATACAACATGGTTTTTGAGATGCATAATGACTTTTGAGATACAGTATGATTTTTGAGATACAAAATGATTTTGAGATCTGAGAATGGCTTTTGAATGGTAAGGAATGGTGATTTCAATTATGGTTTGTGTGTAATTGATTTTGTTGGAATTACTTAAATGGATAGTCAAGATTTGATAAATTGAATTTTGTGCTCCAAGTTATTTATACAAATGATTTACATTATTGGCAATGAATATTTTGAGTTGTGAAATTTGAACAGTATTAAGATTCTCAAATTATTTACTGTAAAATTTGTCAATGTATATTTTACTATGTTTTAAATTATAGTTGTGCACCCAGGTTCACCACTCATGATAGCTTTGTATCTTTATCGCAGTAAGCGAGCATAGAGCGATGATTAAGTTGCTTTGAGGATACATTCAGATCGGCTCGGGTATATCATAGATATACCCATGTACATAGGTTTTGATGTAAGCATGTAATAATATGTATGTAAATTATTTGAGCATTGTATAGAAACTCTTGTAAAATATTTTGGTATGTAATTAAATGTAAATTATCGTGAATGTAAATCGAGATTTCATTTACTTAAATAGTTTTGTATTATATTTCTTGTATCTCGATCTTTGAAAAATCACTATGGATTTGAATTGAGAAATATGTTGTGTTGAGAATTATATTGGAGTTGAGATTTTCAAATACATATTGTAGTGCTTTGTTCAGGTTTTCTGAAGAACTGTTTTATCCAAAATACAGATGGCACTCTGCCAAAATTTTTATAGAAACTCCAATTAAGTCAAATGTGTCAGTTTTATCACTTCAGTTCAAAAAGGTTTTTAACACCTGTAAATAGTGCTCACCACTTTAAAAGAAGTAAGAAAAGTTTTGAAAATCCCTTGTAGTGTATTTAATGGGTTATCAGTAGACGGAGTTGGTAATTCATTAGGTATACTACGGGATCATGTTATGCCTTACAGAGGGGTAGGGTGTGACACCAGCACGCTCCACTCATCGAGAACTTAGCGGCGACATAAATTTCAAATTTTTTCGACACCGTTTTTCGGTGGGTCCCACGGAACTTCGCAGTGTTTTTCCGAGCATTTAATGAGCTTAGAAAATTCTGAAAAATTTATGTACTAACCCCCGTGTTATGGGCTTCGTGTAGGTATCCTCGATTCGCGGAAATTCGACAGTTGACCGGGTCTGCGAAATTTCGGCCAGACAGACCCGTTACCGGAAAAGTCTCTAAATTGCACCGAGGTTTTGGCTACCCCCCCCCCCATTGTCAGATGACCCGAGCACGTCCCCGAAGTCGGAATCGGCAAAGGTAAACCCGAACCTTGTTTTTACGTAATTTTCTAGTGCTTAAATAGGATTAAAAATCCATAAAATATTCGTGGTAGCTTAGAAAATTATGATTCTTTTTGCAATCGCTTAGTAATATTGCTAAGGACCGCGGGGCAAAGTTTTAGAATTTTTAGAGCTGATTTGGGCAGTTTTTACAAAAATAGTCAATTATAAGGACTAAATTGAAATTTTACATATTGTGATGGATGATTGATTTGATGGGCCCAGGAGGGGCTGTGTGATGGGATTGAGTTGTGGACATATGGATTGTGAATATAAAAGTGTGTTTTGAGCCCTTTTGCAGGTTGGGTAAGTCCTAGGTATAGGGGAGACTCTGCCGGATATTCGGCACGACTTAGGACGTATTGGTCTTTTTCTTTGTTTGTATTGAGTCAAATTTATTAAATGATTGTAATAAAATAGTCGTGAGCTGAGACGACCTTTTCCTCCGCCACCACCTCAGTGACCATCGTCAAGTCTGTGAGTAAAATATTAATTTTAATTATAATTTCGATATTATTATATGTTCAAGTATGCCCATGCATCACTTATATGCATATATTTATGTAGTTAAACTTTAGGCATGATTTATGTTGCATTCATAACTGTTAGTGTGCCATGGATGTTGTTGTGGTAATTTGGAGCAGTGTGCGTGCGTTGGCGTGCGTGTGATGTGGTGTGGACTATGGATAGGACGGGTAGACACGGCTTGAGATCTTTCTTTGGGACCGGTCCTTGGGGTAGACACGGCTTGAGTTCTTATTTGGGACCCGATTTGGTTATTAAGTGGAAGTCCGAGTGAGTTCTTGGCACTGAGTTGGATTTAAGAGAGCTGTATAGGGGATCAGCTCCCATATATTATGATTGATGTTACAGGGTGCGTGAGTGCTCCAAATTACCTTTTTGATGTTATGATGTGAAAATATTGTTGATGTTGCATTTCACTCTACAGGGTGCATTAGTTTTAGATAGTTATAGAGATTATTGTTAAAATTGATATTTTACTCTCTGAGTCGAATGCTCACTCTGTTCAATATGTTCCGTGCCACAGGAGGATATTTTGAGGTTAACCTGCTTCCTTTCCTCGCAGGTTGTTTATCAACATTTGTGTAATTTTATTTACTCCTAGAATTTCCGCATGTGTTAGAAATGTTTATTTGAGTTGGGTCTGTAAACTAAATTATTATTTTGGACCTGTAATCTTAATATTCTATGCATGTCGATGGATTGGATGAGGGAGCTGAGCTCCCATTTATTTTTATGCTTATGAGTATGTGGAGGGTGAGCTAAGCTCCCCAATGGATTGTTTATTGTGTTTACAGGTCGGGTGAGTCAAAAACTCCCCGTTGGTAGGTCCATTTTATGGCCGGACTCTGTCCGGTTGGTTTCTTGAAATTGGGCCCAAATGGGCCTTAGAGTTGGGTAAATGAATAGTTAAGGCTTACTACGGGCCTCGGGGCTTTAGGGTGGCGGAGTCCTAGTCTTGGTCAGACCCATAGGTTGGGTCGTGACAAATGTGGTATCAGAGCTTAGGCTCCAGATTCTTAGGGAATGTTTGTCTAAAGTGTTGGGAAGAGTCTACTAGGAGTCACATGCGGAAAAATAGGGTCCACATTCGTCTTGCATTGTCGTCTTTGCTTCTAGTTTCTGCTTCATATATTGTGTGTAAATATGAGTCTATAGAGCTGTGTAATGTGCAGTTTTGAATTTTGTGGGCTAATGCTGCTGAATTTCAGGAAAATGCGTAGAAGCGGAGAGAGCGCCATGCACCAGAACCAGATGTGCCTGACGAGGTGTCGGCACAGGATGAGGCGCCTGCCCCGAGGAGGCGGGGTAGGAGGCCTAGAGCTGCTCAAGTAGAAGAAGCGGTGCCACCACGGTCGAGATCGATCTTTTGTAGCACAGGTCCCATGGACCCCATGGCGCCTACTCTAGATTACAGAGAACCATCGACATGATGGCACAAGATATAGTCCACCCTCCACGGCAGATCCACCGCACCAAGAGGGGAACCTTATAAGCAGATAATTAATTTCAAGAAGTTAGTGCACGGTACTTATGATGTGTCGACGATGCATATCGGTTTTGGATTCTCGCAGTGAGCAAGAACAGTACGATTGGTGATAGAAGATAGAGTGTATGCAAAGATGTCATGGGGCCTATGCCTAGATAATGGATGAATGACTACGTGTTACCCCGGATGGAGGGTTTGACATGGGCTCAGTTTGTGGAACTTTTTATCAATCGGTTTGTGCCAGAAAGCTTCAGGGATCAAAAGCAGTGAGCCTTTGAGGCCTTAAGGCGAATGGCAGTGCGTAGATGAATATGCTCTGAATTTCGAATTGAGCATATATGCCCCTACGGCGGTATCTACAGAGACTATGAAGGTGAAAAGATTCCTAAAGGGGCTTGACAGGAGGTATGCGAACCTGGCCATGATGTCTGATCAGTCTTTTGATATGGTGGTTGATCGAGCCAGACAGATTGAGATTAGCTATGCTGTGGATGACAATGGTAGAGCAAAGAAAAAGAGCAGAGGGTTCTTGGTGTTCCCACATGGGTACTACGGATAGTGGGGGCCAAACTACTTACATAGGAAGAAGCAAGAATAAGAGGAGTGGTTTTAGACACAAATCCCGAGGGTTCGGACCGAGTGCGGATCCAGCGGTGTGTGATTCGAGTGCAGCGATTCGCTCAGTTCAGATCCTCTTTGGCACCTTGTGCACAGTGTGGAAGAGGACATTAGGACCTTGTTTGATGGGTTCGAGTATGTTTCAGTGTGGGCAACGGTCACTTTGCTAGGAATGCCCTGTGTTGATGAGCCACAGATGGGGTCACAGGGGTTACATTGCAAATGTTCCTCGCGATTGTATCCGGTGCTTCCAACATGGCGGCGATCGATTCGATGGCCAGGCGAGGACAAGGGGCGTGGATTTGGAGGCGGTCGAGGTAGAAGTCGATGTCGAGTTACGCCACTCGGGGTAGGTCAAGCTCGGGTTTTCACCACGACCCACCGGGATGCTCGAGCTTCCAATGCGGTTGTGGCGGTATTCTTCAGTGCATTCTTATGAGGCTCATGTTTTGATAGATCCGGGTGCTACGCACTCATTTGTCTCCCCTGTGTTTGCCATGAGGTTGGGTAGAAACCCTACAACCTTAGGATGTCCTTTGTCGGTAGCTACCCCACTTAGCGACAACATAGATGTAGATATGATTTTTCCGGGTAGCCCAGTAGTAGTGGATGGAAAGATCCTCCCAGCAGACTTGGTTCCTTTACCAGTAATGGATTTCGATGTAATCTTGGGGATGGATTGGTTGGCAACTCATTATGCCACTTTAGACTGCAGGAACAAAAAGGTGCATTTCCACATACCTAGTGTGGAAGAGTTTAGCTTTGATGGTGACAGGAGCGTGGCTCCATATAACTTGGTGTCAGCAATTAGTGCTAGAAAAATGTTGAGGCGTGGATGCCAAGGGTATTTGGCATTGGTGAGAGATACATCTGTAGAGAGTGTCAGCATGGAAAATGTTCCTGTTGTCAGAGAATTTATAGATGTCTTCCCTGAGGAGCTTCCAGGGTTGCCACCAGAAAGGGAAATAGAGTTCTGCATTGATGTTGTTCCGGGTACAAATCCCATATCAATGCCACCTTACAGGATGGCCCTAACAGAATTGAAAGAGTTAAAGGAGCAACTACAGGAGCTGTTGGACAAAGGTTTCATACGTCCGAGCACTTCACCCTGGGGCGCTCCTGTGCTATTTGTAAGAAAGAAAGATGGGTCATTGAGGTTGTGTATTGACTATAGACAGCTGAACAAGGTGACTGTGAAGAACAAGTATCCACTTCCTTGGATCGATGATCTGTTTGATCAACTCCAAGGAGCTAGATTATTTTCCAAGATAGACCTGCGATCAGGCTACCATCAATTGAGGATCAGGAATGAGGACGTGTCCAAAACGGCTTTCAGGACAAGATATGGTCATTATGAGTTCTTGGTGATGTCTTTTGGACTCACTATTGCACCAGCAGCCTTCATGGATTTGATGAACAGGGTGTTCAAGCCATTTTTGGACCGTTTTGTCATCGTATTCATAAATGACATTCTGGTATACTCTCGGACCGAGGAAGAACACGTGTGGCACTTGAGGATGGTGTTGCAGACGTTGAGGGAGCACCACCTATATGCCAAATTTTCAAAATGTGAATTTTGGCTAGAAAGCATCTCATTCTTGGGACATGTGGTTTCTAGTGACGGTCTTCAAGTAGATCCCAAGAAAATTGAAGTCATGGCGATTGGCTTAGGCCTACAGATCCGAGGTGCGAAGTTTTCAGGTTTAGGCTACTATAGGCGTTTTGTACAAGATTTCTCCAGGATAGCGGCTCCCCTAACTAAGTTGACCAGGAAGAATGTTCCATTCATTTGGACAGATGACTGTGAGGTGAGTTTCCAGAAGCTTAAGGAGTGTCTAACCACTGCCCCTGTGTTGACACTACCTGTGAGTGGTGAAGGATACATCGTGTATTGTGACGCCTCCAGAGTTGGCCTAGGGTGTGTTTTGATGCAGAATGGAAAGGTAGTGGCTTATGCTTCAAGGCAGCTGAAGAGGCATGAGCAGAACTACCCCACCCATGACTTGGAAATGGCGGCTGTAATCTTTGCACTAAAAATCTGGAGACACTACCTGTATGGTGAAGTGTGCGAGATATACACCGACCATAAGAGTTTGAAGTACATCTTCCAACAGAGGGATTTAAACTTGAGACAGAGGAGATGGATGGAGCTTCTGAAAGACTATGATTGCACCATCCAGTACCACCCTGGAAAAGACAATGTTGTGGCAGATGCCTTGAGTAAAAAATCTTCTGGCAGTTTGGCGCACATTTCAATAGAGAAGAGACCATTGATTCAGGAGGTACATGAGTTGATGGATCAAGGTTTAATCCTAGATCTGTCAGGAGAGGGGGTATTGTTGGCTCATTTTTTAGTGAGGCCAGACTTGAGGGACAGAGTTAGAGTTTCCCAGCACAGAGACCAACAATTGATGAAGATCATAGAATGAGTACAGCAAGGTGAAGGTGGTGAGTTTGGATTTGCCAATGATGGCGCCCTAGTGCAAGGTTCTAGGATATGTGTGCCCGATGTGGGCAACCTCAGGAATGAAATCATGCGAGAGGCACACTACACACTGTACAGTGTCCACACAGGTTCCACCAAGATGTACCATGATGTGAAAGATAGCTATTGGTGGAATGGCATGAAGAGAGACATAGCAGACTTTGTGTCCAAGTGCTTGACTTGTCAGAAGGTGAAGTTTGAACACCAGAGACCGTCAGGGAAGCTGCAAGAGCTCCCTATCCCAAAATGGAAGTGGGAAATGATTACTATGGATTTTGTGACTGGGTTGCCTCGTACCATGCGAGGATATGATTCGATATGGGTAATTGTAGACCGCTTAACCAAATCAGCTCACTTTTTGCCTGTGAAGACTACACATTCTGCACGCGATGCGACTCTACATTCAAGAAATAGTCGATTGCATGGAGTTCGGCTTCCATAATATTTGATAGAGGCCCCATTCACTTCGGTTTTGGAGAAAGTTGCAGAGGCACTTGGCATACGATTGAACTTTAGTACGGCTTTCCACCCTCGCAGACGGGACGATGCGAAGGACAATCCAAACACTGGAAGACATGCTTTGCATGAGTGTCTTGAATTTTGGAGGTCAATGGGATGAGCAGCTAGCTTTGGTGGAGTTTGCCTACAACAACAGTTACCACTCCAGCATAGGGATGGCACCTTATGAGGCATTATATGGAAGAAAGTGTAGGTCTCCTCTGTGTTGGGCGAGAAATGGGGAAGCGAAGGTGCATGATGTAGTCCTAGTGCGATACACTTGAGGTAGTTCCTTTAATCGAGAGCAGTAGCTTGACTTTTGATGGCGAGAAGAGTTATGCAGACCCCAGACGGAGGGATGTGGAGTTTGCAGTGGGCGACTATGTATTCCTGAAGGTTTCTCCAATGAAGGGAGTCATGAGATTTGGAAAGAAGGGCAAGTTGGCACCTCGGTATATTGGACCATTTGAGGTTACTGATAGAGTTAGAGCAGTTGCCTACCGGTTAGAGCTACCACCCAACCTTTCTCATGTTCATCCCGTGTTTCACATCTCCATGCTCAGGAAATACATTCCAGATCCTTCTCATGTACTACAACCGGATGTGATAGAGCTAAAAGAGAACTTGACATTTGAGGAGCAGCCTGTAGCCATAGTGAACTACTAAGTGAGACAGCTGAGATCAAAACAGATCCCTATGGTTAAGGTTTTGTGGAGGAGTCAGTCAGTGGAAGAGTACACCTGGGAGTTAGAACGGGACATGCGTAGCAAGTACTCTTATTTGTTCAATGTATAATCATGTGCTTTATTCTGCCTTGTGAAAAATTCGAGGACGAATTTTCTGTAAGGGGGGAAGAATGTAACACCCCAAAAATTTTAAATTTATGAGCATTTTTGGTATTTTAATTTTATTTAAATTTTAGGATTTTTTTTTTTAGATTTTTCGGATTTTAAAAATCGGGTTCGATTTTCCAAAAATATAAACTTTGATGATTTTTAAAAATTAATTTAAAGACCACGTGGCAAAACTAAAAATATATTTGGAGTCTACGTATTTTTCTGAGTTTTCTATTGTAACACCCTAGGCAAATCCCACATCGACAAAACACGGGAGAGATGCTGGGTTCATAAGATGGAGGTTCCTAACCCCTATTAACGCGTTTTAAAACCGTGAGGGCTTCAGCCCAGAGCGGATAATATCACTAGTGGGCCAGGCCATCACATTTAGTGGTATCAGAGCTGCTCTGCGTGCAACCTTGAACGATGGTGGGGCAAACCTCAGCGAGGACGCTGAGTCCCATAAGGGGGGTGGATTGTAACACCCTAGGCAAATCCCACATCGACAAAACACGGGAGAGATGCTGGGTTCATAAGATGGAGGTTCCTAACCCCTATTGACGCGTTTTAAAACCGTGAGGGCTTCAGCCCAGAGCGGATAATATCACTAGTGGGCCAGGCTTTCTGGAATTTTTTTGAAATTTTTGGACCTCGTTTTCGGTCCCGAAGCAGAGTAAAAATTCAAAATTTTGTATTTCGAATCGAACCGGCCGAATCGAACCGGACCGAATCGGACCGGCTCCCTTCCCTTTTTCTTCCTCCCGCGCGTGTCCCTTCCCTCTTCTCTCTTCCTCCCATTTTCTCTCTCCCCCTACCCCTGCCGCCGGCCAGCCACCTCCCCTTGCCACCCCAGCCGACCGGCGCCGCCACCCAGCCTCCCCAGCCCCAAACGGCCGGAAACCACGCGCGAATTCCCTCACTCGCGCGCGCGGCGTTTCGGCTTCCCCGGCCACCAATTGGACCGGGTCTTATGTCTAAAATCATCTACTCGGCGAGAGCTTTCCATAGACACCAAGAACGCCGAAATCCATCGAGCGGTTTGTCCAATTTTTGCTCGGGAAGTTTTTAGTGAATCCCACGAGAAAACCGAGGGTACCAGCACGCTCCACTCGTCGAGAACTTCGCGGCTACATAAATTTCAAATTTTTCTGACACCGTTTTTCGGTGGGTCCCACGGAACTTCGCAGTGTTTTTCTGAGCATTTAATGAGCTTAGAAATTTCTGAAAAATTTATGTACTAACTCCCGTGTTATGGGCTTCGTGTAGGTATCCTCGATTCGCGAAAATTCGACAGTTGACCGAGTCTGCGAAATTAGGCGAATGGACTGTTCTGGAAAAGTCTTCGAATTGCACCGAGGTTTTGGCTACCCCCCCCATTGTCAGATGACCCGAGCGCGTCCCTGAAGTCGGAATCGGCAAAGGTAAACCCGAACCTTGTTTTTACGTAATTTTCTAGTGCTTAAATAGGATTAAAAATCCATAAAATATTCGTGGTAGCTTAGAAAATTATGATTCTTTTTGCAATCGCTTAGTAATATTGCTAAGGACCGCGGGGCAAAGTTTTAGAATTTTAGAGTGATTTGGGCGCGATTTTGCAAAAATGGTCAATTATAAGGACTAAATTGAAATTTTACATATTGTGATGGATGATTGATTTGATGGGCCCAGGAGGGGCTGTGTGATGAGATTGAGTTGTGGACATATGGATTGTGAATATAGAAGTGTGTTTTGAGCCCTTTTGCAGGTTGGGTAGGTCCTAGGTATAGGGGAGACTCTGCCGGATTTTCGGCACGACTTAGGACGTATTGGTCTTTTTCTTTGTTTGTATTGAGTCAAATTTATTAAATGATTATAATAAAATTGTCAGGTGAGCCGGGACAGCCTTCTTCTTCCGCCCAGCCGCCTCAGTGACCATCGTCAAGTCTGTGAGTAAAATATTAATTTTAATTATAATTTCGATATTATTATATGTTCAAGTATGCCCATGCATCACTTATATGCATATATTTATGTAGTTAAACTCTAGGCACGATTTATGTTGCATTCATAACTGTTAGCGTGCCATGGATGTTGTTGTGGTAATTTGGAGCAGTGTGCGTGCGTTGGCGTGCGTGTGATGTGGTGTGGACTATGGATAGGACGGGTAGACACGGCTTGAGATCTTTGGGACCGGTCCTTGGGGTAGACACGGCTTGAGTTCTTTCTTTGGGACCCCGATTTGGTTATTAAGTGGAAGTCCGAAATTGAGTTCTTGGCACTGAGTTGGATTTAAGAGAGTCAGATAGGATCGGCTCCATATATTATGATTGATGTTACAGGGTGCGTGAGTGCTCCAAATTACCTTTTTGATGTTATGATGTGAAAATATTGTTGATGTTGCATTTCACTCTACAGGGTGCATTAGTTTTAGATAGTTATAGAGATTATGGTTAAAATTGATATTTTACTCTCTGAGTCGAACGCTCACTCCTGTTCAATATTTTTCCAGGCCACAGGAGGATATTTTTGAGGTTAACCTGCTTCCTTTCCTCGCAGGTTGTTTATCAACATTTGTGTAATTTTATTTACTCCTAGAATTTCCGCATTTGTTAGAAATGTTTATTTGAGTTGGGTTTGTAAACTAAATTATTATTTTGGACCTGTAATCTTAATATTCTATGCATGTCGATGGATTGGATGAGGGAGCTGAGCTCCCATTTATTTTTATGCTTATGAGTATGTGGAGGGTGAGCTGAGCTCCCCAATGGATTGTTTATTGTGTTTACAGGTCGGGTGAGTCAAAAACTCCCCGTTGGTAGGTCCATTTTATGGCCGGACTCTGTCCGGTTGGTTTCTTGAAATTGGGCCCAAATGGGCCTTAGAGTTGGGTAAATGAATAGTTAAGGCTTACTACGGGCCTCGGGGGCTTTAGGCTGGCCCAGGTCCTAGTGCCGGTCCGGCCCATAGGTTGGGTCGTGACATGTGATCCTTTATCGAAGATTATGGTCACCAAAGCTCCATGCAACCTTATTATCTCCGCTATGTACACCTGAGCCAACTATTTTGCAAGCCAACTTATCCACAGAATAGTTAGCTCTAACAAAAATCAAGTGAGCGATCTGGGTTAACCTATCCACTATAACTCATATCGAGTCATGTCTATTGGAGGCTACTGGTAACCCCACAACAAGGTCTATGGCCACATTTTTCCATTTCCACTCTAGAATGGGTAATGGGTTAAGCATTCCTACTAGCTTCTGATGCTCCAGCTTTACTATTTGATAGACCTCACAAGCAGACACAAACTATACAATATCTTTCTTCATAAAAGGCCTCCAATACACCTTCTTCAAGTCTTGATACATTTTGGTAGCTCCAGGGTGCACGCTATACTTAGCATTATGAGCTTCCCTCATAATGTCTCCCTTGAGTTGGATGTCATTTGGTATACCCAACCTGTTGTCATACCTTAACACTCCTTTTCTATCAAAACAGAACTCATTAATCTTACCTTTCTATATCATTTTTGCTATCTTTATCTACTCAAGGTCTTCATGCTGTTTCTCTATTATTTGCCTTAGGTACACTAGTGTCACCTTCATCTGAGCTATCCAGGTACCTTTAGCTGATAACTTCTGCTGTAACCCTTTCTAATCAGCTGGTGCAACTCCTTTAAGATAGGCTGCCTCTCTACGAATATATGAGCTAAACTGCCAAATGATTTATGGCTGAAGGCATCTGCACTAACATTTATCTTTTCCATATGGTATTGGATTATACAATCATAATCACTGAGCAGTTTTACCCATTTCCTCTGTCTGATATTCATCTCTTTTTACTTGAAGATGTACTGAAGACTCTTGTGGTCTATGAAAATCTCATATTGTGTGCCATAAAGATAATGTCTTCATATTTTTAGGGCAAAAACTACGGCCACTATTTTTAAGTCATGAGTGGGATAATTAGCTTCATGCTTCTTCAATTATCTTGAAGTATAAGCTATTACTCTTCCATTCTGCATAAGAGCACACCCCAAATCCACTCTGGAGGCATCATAGTAAATCATGAAATCTTCATTGCTTGTAGGCAGAGCCAGTACTGGTGTTGAAATCAAACACTCCTTAAGCTTCTGAAAGCTCTCCTCACATTTATCACTCCATTCAAACTTCTTATTCTTTTAAGTTAACCTAGTCATTAGAGCAGCTATCTTAGAGAAATTAGGAACAAATCTCCTATAATAGCCCGCCAAAGCTAGGAAACTCTTAATCTTAGTCACTGCAGTTGCCTTAGCTAATTTGCCATTGCTTTAACCTTCTTAGGTTCCACTTTGATTCCATTCTTTGACACTATGTGCCCTAAGAATGATATACTCTTTAGCTAGAACTCACACTTAGAGAACTTAGCATACAATTGATGCTCCCTCAATGACTAAAGAACCGTTCTTAGATGTTGTGTATGCTCTTCTGAACTTCTAGAATACACCAAGATATCATCAATAGAGATAATTACAAAGTGATGAATACCCCGTTCATGAGATCCATGAATGTTGCTGGGGCATTGGTTAACCCAAATAGCATCATAAAAAACTCATAATGCCCGTATATATTCTAAAAGGCAGTCTTTGGAATATCTGTCTCCTTAATCCTCAACTGGTGATATTCGGACCTCAAATCTATCTTTGAAAAACAACTAGCTCTAGCCAACTGAAAAAAAAGTCATAAATATAGGGTAGAGGGTACTTGTTCTTCGTAGTGATCTTATTCAATTGCCTATAGTCAATGCACAACCTCAAGGATCCATCCTTCTTCTTTATAAATAGTACTGGAGACCTCAAGGGGAGGTACTATGTCAAATGAATCCCTTATCTACTAATTCCTGTAGCTATTCTTTTAACTCTGCAGGAGCCATCCTATAGGTAGGAATAGATATGGATATAGTACCTGGTACTAGATCAATTTCAAAATCTATCTCCCTCTTAGGTGACAAACCATGTAGTTCCTCTAGAAACACATCTGAAAACTCTCTTACAACAAGAACTGATCTCGGTCCACTTATGTTCTCCATAATCTCTTTAACCTAGGCTATGAACCCTTTACATCTTTTTTAGAGCATCTTTCTGGCTTGCATTGTCGAGATCATCCCCTTCACTAATGATGTCTGATCTCCCTTAAAAATTACCTCTAACCCATCCTGTCCTCTGAACCTTACTACCTTAAGGTGGCATAATTGGTTGAGAGCCAATCCATCTTTATAATGACATCAAAATCTGTCAATTTTAGGACCAACAGGCCAGTTGGAAAGCATTTATCCTCTATCATCATTGGACATGCATGACAGATCATCTTTATTACTAAAGGACCACACTTGGGCCCACTAATAAGCAACGGACATTACATACTTGAAACTACTAAACTCAATCTTAGAACTATTTTGGGGCCAACAAAAGAATGAGATGCACCAAGATCAATCAAAATATGTATATTGAAAGATTACCTAACACCACAGTGTTGGAGGTATTAGCTTCTTATTGTGTCATGGTGAAGATTCGAGTTGTTACCGCTGAACCCCTCCCTTGAAAGCCTACCATAGAGGAAGAAGAGCCTCGTCCTCTACCTTGTCCCTTTTCTGATGAAGGAGCCATAAAAGTCTATCTCATTACTGGTTGAGCCACATTGCCTAACCCGGTTTACTACTATAAAACTGCCCTTTCCATGTTAGGACACTCCCTAGACATGTGCCCCTCCTGACTACACCTGTAGCATTGGGAGGTTCCAAACCTGCAAACTCTTCGATGTGGTTTCCCACATCTTACACAACAAGAGGTATCTGATCTCGAACTAGATTCGCTTCTCATCCCGAAGCCTGACTTGATTCTGTTTCAGAACTTATTTTTCTTTTGCTTCTTGCTAAACTTCCCTCCTTTATCTTTCTTAGTTCCAGATAAGGATATAGTTTTGGTTAAGTGACTGAACCTCCCTACATCTGTAGCCTTAGGAATTATGAGTTGCTCGGATTTTGTACTTTTTAGCTCCAGACTTCCTTCAATGATAGCCATAGCCTCCATTTTTTTTGTAGCATCTACTATAAAATGGAAACTATGGGTTTTTATAGCCAAAATCAATGACGAGTATTTAGTGTGTAGCCTCTGAGTGTACCTCTTCACTTTCTTCTTATCCGTCTCATACTCCTATCCCACATACTGTAGAAGATCAACAAACTTATTTATATACTCGTCAACACTCATATCAGCAATCTGTCTCAATTGTTCAAACTCCACCACCTTTAGTTCCCTAAAGCTTTCTGGGAAAGCCTAGTTGGTAAACTCTATCACAAACTAAAACCAGTTCATATTGTTGACCTTGTCAACAGTATAAGACTTGTACCAATCCTTCGCCTTCTTACATTTTAAGGTAAAGTCGGCCATCTAAATGGCTTTACTATCACTGATGTCCAATTTGTAAGCTATCATTTTAATTGCCTTAACATAGTTAAAAGGATCATTTTCTTCCTTTTACTTAGGAGCATCCAGCTTTAAGTAGTCTGTCATCTTTGCTTTATCTCGACTACTTGTCCGGGTCTCCTGCATAAGAACTGTAGAAGCTGTAAGGGGTGATAGTGTAACTTGCTCTCTTGTAATTCTCTCCATGGGATTTTGAGTTCCCATGGAGGTTGAAGAACTTTGGGGGTGCTGTGTTGGAGGGTGCATGGGATATGGGTTGAATGGTGGGAAGTAAGGCGAGTAGGGCATAAAAGGAGGATATTGGGGATAGCCTGTAAACCTAAGGTTTCCAAAACTTCCCTGTTAAGGATATTGATACCCAAAGCCATACTTCAGTCCTGGCTGTGGAGAAGATACAAACTCTAACTCATCTCCTCCTTCCCGAAAATTGTCTTCTCCCATCCTTCCTATTCTGGAAGGCTCAGGATTCTCATACTGTTGGGAAAAGCCATGAGAACCCTTTTGTGCATCTACCGACATTCTGGGTGCATATGTAGTCTCTCTGCTGACTTCAAAGGACCTTCTAGGACCTCTTGAAGATTCTCCCCTTTCACTTCTGCTTGCTTTGTCTCTGACAACAGGGTTGGCGGGTAGTGTTCCAATACCCTCATTCTTGGGTGGAGTGCCAATCAACCTAGCAGACCGTCTTGAACCTCACATTTCTAAAAGCAAACAAGAAGTATTGAGCACATAAAAAGTTCATGTGAAGTCACATGAACACACAACATGTCATCAATCATAGCATACATATAACATACAAAATGTAATCATCAAGGATTCAACCCTAAGGGACGTGTATTTCCTTAACTGTGCTGGTTAACATACTTCTTTTACCTCTTTTCTACACTTTTACTAGCATCTAAGTCCACTCATCTAACCTAGAGCTCTGATACCAACTTTGTAACAACCCAAGCCAAGGGGCCGGCATCGACATTAGGGATTGGGTCAACTTAAAGCTGTCGGAACCCATAGCAAGCCTAAAACTTGCAATACTTATTATATAGAAAGAATTGTCATGCTTTATGATTATAATAATTATTATCTTTTATTTTAAATATTTAATTTTATTATTTTATTTAATTATTTTTATTTTCTTTTAAAATATTTTATTAATGTCATTATTAATTAGAAATATTTATGTAATATATTTTATTTATAATACAATTAAAAAATAATTAATATTATTAAAATAAAAATTTAATTAATATTATTACTTTAGTTAATATTAATATTTTTTCATTCATATTATTCATGTTTTATTGCGTTTTTATTATTTAGAAAAAATGCATGAATCATTATTTATAAAATATAATTTATTTAATTTCATTAAATTTTCTCTTTTTTTATAAATTAGTTATTAAATTGACTATTGAGTTATTAATTCCTTAAGTTAAAAATTATTTAATGATTACTCTTTTGACGTTATAATAAATAGTCATTATTATTAGGTAAGTTATAATATATTAATATTTATTTATTTCATGTATATAGATAATTTTATATAGTATGTATATATAATTTTAATTTTAATTTTTTTTTTCCTTTTATACTACCTTATGTTTTCAGATTATTATTATTATTATTATTATTATTATTATTATTATTATTATTAAAATATTTGAATATATTACATATTTCTTTAAAAGGGTAAAAAAAATTTAGATATTTTACAGTGATAAAAATATTATATAATTTAATCAAAATTCAAATTAGTTTATATCTTTAATCAATACTTATGCTATTTTACTATATTTTTTATTATTTTTATGATGAAATATTTATTAAAAAATTAAAAAATTAGTCTATGTAAAAATAAAATATGGAGCCCAACTCAAATTATTTCATGTCTTTATTCAATACTTGTACTCTATTACTATATTTTTTAATTACTTTTATTATGAAATTTTTATTAAAAAATTTAAAAATTAAAATAATTTAATCTACATAAAAATAATAAAAATAAAATATGAGATAATTAATAATAAATTTAAAACTTTATTTTATTTTATATATTAATTTAAAATATATAAATTAAAAATATTTATATTTTAAAATTATTATAACGGGTAATTCTTAATTTTTTTTAAATATATACATACATATTCATATAATTTAAAAATAAAATATACTTCTTAAATATATTAATTTATATAAATTTTTTGCACACACTGTCGAAATATTTAATTCCTTGTTGATGATATTTCTTTCTTCGTCGCTGTCCTTTTCGTGTCTTTGTCAAATCCTCCCTGGCTACTTATTGCAGCCCATCAAATTAAATGAAAAACCCTTGGTTTATTTCCAGAAGATTAAAATAGTATCGAATCTATCAACCATAGGAGCAAATTAACTGCTGCTTCTTCATCCTTGCCTCCTTTTCACAGTGGAGATGTAAGACAGCCCCCCACAATCTCCTCTATCTCTCTCCCTCTCCAAAAACACCCTTATTATTCTTATTATTCTTTAGCCATGATTACAGGTAGGGATATTTACGATGTTCTCGCTGCGATTGTTCCTCTCTATGTTGCTATGATACTAGCCTATGGCTCAGTCCGATGGTGGAAAATCTTCATCCTCGATCAATGCTCTGGTGTTAACCGTTCTGTGGCAGTTTTTGCTGTTCCTTTATTCTCTTTCCATTTCATTTCTTCCAACAACCCTTACGCCATGAACTATAGCTTCATCGCGGCCGATTCTCTCCAAAAAGTAGGCATTCTTGCTGTTCTCTTTCTCTGGCAAGGTTTCAGCAAACGTGGCAGCCTTGAGTGGATGATCACTCCTTCTCTCTCTCCACCCTTCCCAACACTCTAGTCATGGGAATCCCTCTTTTGAAAGCCATGTATGGAGATTTCTCGGAGAGTCTTATGGTTCAAATTGTGGTTTTGCGAAGTGTAATTTTGTATACTCTTATGCTCTACATGTTCGAATGTAGAGGAGCCAAGTTACTCATCTCCGAACAATTCCCTGAGACGGCCGCTTCCATTACCTCCTTCAGAGTTGATTCTGATGTCGTTTCGCTAAATGGTCGAGAGCCATTACAAACAGATGCTGAGATCGGCGAAGATGGTAAGCTCCATGTGGTTGTCAGGAGATCTAGCAACTCGTCCGTGTTGTCTTCCTTTAACAAGTCACACGGGCTAAACTCATTAACGTCCATGACCCCAAGAGCTTCGAATCTTACGGGTGTAGAGATCTATTCAGTGCAATCTTCCCGAGAGCCAACACCAAGGGCTTCAAGTTTTAATCAGACAGATTTTCATACCATGCTTGCTAGCAAGGCCGCAAGTCCCAAGCACAGGTATATAAATAGTTTCCAGGGAGTTATTAGTGATGTTTACTCTTTGCAATCTGCGAAAGGAGCCACGCCTAGAACATCAAATTTTGATGAGGATATGTTGAAGATTGGAAGAAAAGAGGTGGGAGAACTATGAGGGGTAAGTTGTTTAATGGTTACCTGCCTCCCAATTCCATGTTTTCAGGCTCTACCAGTGGTGGTCCTAGAAAGAATGAAAGTGGTGCGATACCTAACGAGGAGCTCCACCTGTTCGTCTGGAGCTCAACCTGTTCGTCTGGAGCTCAACTGTCTCACCGGTTTCTGAAGGTAATCTGAAACATAATATCAATTTAATTCTAAATTACATAATAAAAATAAATTTTGTTAAAAGTAAATTTTTTATTACAAAAGATATTTAAAAAATAAAAATCAGTATATTTTAATTAGAAGATTATATCAAATATGATTTGAATATTTTCTAAAAAATATAAATTGATAAAATTTAATTAAATTCTATATTTTAATTTACATGCAAAATTGCCTTACAAAAATTTACATGTAAAATTTATAATTGAAAAATGTTCAATTTAGTTTTTATATTTATTAAAAAAGTTTAATTTAATTAATTTTTAATTTTTTATTTAATTTAATTTAAAATTTTAATTTTAATTTAATTTTATCTAAAAATTAAAATTTATAAATTAAATTTTTTATTTAAAAAAAAAATAAAAAATTTAATTTATTAATTTTAGAATTAAATTTTTTATTTTTTAATTTAAATTTGAAAATTAAAAAATTAGTATTTTAATTTTCTTAATTTGTATTAGATTAATTTAAATTAAAATTTTTGAGATAAATTAAATAAAAACTTAAAAATAAGTTAAATTAAACCTTTCCTGCAGTTTATAATTCAGTTCAATTCCGCGTTTTCATTTGATTTGAACCAAAAACGGGGTTAGGAATTAGGATATGCAATTCAGGAGGGCAAGAGCGGCAGAAGAAGAAATGGAGAAGGCAGAAAAGAGCAAGAAGAGGTGCGGCAAAAGGAAGATAAGCAAATCTGAAACTTCTTCCATTGTCATGGACAACGCTGACACCATCTTTGCGCTCATGCTAGCAGCCCTCTGCAATCATGGAAACGGACCCAATTCTCAATCTCTTCTTAAAACATACCTAAATCAATTGTACGCCTTTCTCTTCTCAAAATCCCTGAATTCTATTCCCCTTTCCATCCTCGCTTTGTTCCCTGTCCTTCTCAGTTCTAAGTAAGTTTTCTCTCTCTCTCTCTCTCTCTCTCTCTCTCTCTCTCTCTCTCCAAACATGCATTGAATTAAACATATTTTGCCTTAATTCACCAAAATGGTATCTTGGGTATCGCAGGTGTCCAGACATTGCGTGTCGGAGCGCAAAGATTGTGGGGGCCACTTCGCTATTGTCCTTAGAAATGAATGAGCGAATTGCTTTAGATAGCGAAATTGTGAAGGTTTTAATCTTGGCTTTAGGGAGTTCCAGTAGGAAAGTTTCAGTGGCTGCATGTAATGCTCTTTTGGATTTGTCCACCACTACCGTTGGAACGCTGCGTTTATTGGAGTTCTCTGCTCTAGAGAAGCTTATGTGAGTATTTTAATTTATGCTTCTTCAATCTGTCTCTTTGTTTGAGTCAGTGTAGCATTATTTGATAATGAAGGTGTAGTTTCAGATTGATCCTCAAAGATTTGGTTAAAGAACGTGTTAATATTTTTTACATGTCTAAATCATTTTGATTTCTTGGTTATCATGCCTGATATATTGCCCCTTGGATCCAGTAATTGTTAGGAATGATATGACTGTCAAAAATCAAACATCTCCAGTTATAATTGGCAATTCTGTGATCTCATCACTGCAGTATGAGTATCTGCATTTGTTTGTACCATTAATAAAATATTTGGTTTCAGATATTTATAGTGATACGATTTAAACATAATTAGATGATCTTATGGTACTTCAAAAAAAAAAAAAAAAAAAAAAACTTATAGTCAAGTGTGAAACACTAATCACGTGATACTTTTATGAATTTCCTAATTTGATAAGAAAACCAATATCCCAAAACAATTTGTTTACATTTGCTCAATTGATTATTCCTGAAATTCTTGATTATTCCTGAAATTCTTGATTATTCATCACCCCCCTTCCCGCGCCTTCTTCCCCCTCGCTCTCTAGGGTGTTTTAAAGAAAAACTGACTCCACAGACTATGATTTTGATTGTCAATCTAAAAGCTCAAAATTTGAAGTACAAGAATCTTGACTAACATATCTAGCATAATATTTTTGAAGGCTACCTATCATCTCATTATCTAACATTGTTTGTGAAAGAAGCAGCATTTTATGCATGCGAACCTGCAGGAATACTAAAATCCAAAGTTGGAGGCTCAGTAGCATCTTAATAACGTGATAAATCCTCGATGCTTGAAACACGATTAATTTTTGTTGGTTGGGTTTGTACAGTAAATATGTATTTATAGTTGACTAGTTTTTTTATATTGGAGAATGGACCAATGGCTCAAGCATGTATTTTCTTGAATGAATGTTTATCCATTGTTTTGGATTTCTTGATTGTTGGATGCTGAAATGTTATGTTTTACTATAATAACTTAACTTCCATTAGGATTAAATTTCTTCAGGTTCGGTTTTCTTCAACATTGATTTTTTTGTGCAATGAGGACAACAGAAGTGTAGCTTGTGTCAAGATAGCATTTAAAGAAGATACACATATACTATCAATTCTCCATGCTGCAATATCTCTAATTAACACCTGCAACCTTGAGCGATTGGAAAAGGTCCCAAGGAATCTGTCTGAAACTTTCTTGGCATTTTTGAAAAGGCTGTGGACAAAAGTACATAGTCAAATGTTACTTGGTAACCCTTTGATATTTATTCCGGAGAGAAAATTATGTATAAGCAATATTACGATTAACAATCTCGCAGAAAGCATTTTTAGGCTTTCAAGTAGTGTCAATCAATTTGCTCCCTTGCCATCTCTTTTGGTCAAAAGAAGGATTTTTGGTTTGAGTGAGGATAGTTTTGAAACTTTCATGTTACGCGACTGGGAGGTATCACCCTTTATTGTGAGAAGACCCTCAACATCTTTGGTTGAGGATGACATTTTTAGTTCATTTACAAAATCTCTGAACTATAAAGAATCATCTTATTCATTTATTTCTTCGATGCTTCAGAGTTTCATTTCTTGTCTGCCTATTGGTTCAGATGAATTAGACATCTTAAATTTCCTGGAGGAGGTAAGAAATGAATTGGGCTGCCCTATAATCTACCAGCAGGACCTACGGGTACTAAGAACAGAGAAACAATCAAAAAGGGAGATGCATTTCTTTCCTGAGAATTTAGATCCATGTTGCATTATGACTCCCAATTTTTTCTCCATTGATGATATTATGAAGTGCGAAGAAGCATGCAAAGAGGGTTATACAATTGCCATAAGAGGCATGGAGTTTCGCTTTGCAAGTATTGCAGCTGTGGCAGACACCTTAGCATCTTTGTTTGGTCAACCATCAGTAGGTGCAAATATGTATGTGACACCACCTAATTCTCAGGGATTGGCTTGTCACTGTGATGACCACTGTGTGTTTGTGTGCCAACTCTTTGGAAATAAGCAATGGACAGTTTTTTCTCAACCAAATTATCAGCTGCCTCGCTTGTATGATCCTCTTGATAGTCAACAGTATTTGGATGGTGAGAATTCATTCTCTGTTTGCAGAAAGTTCTTTCTAAGGGAAGGTGATGTTTTGTATGTTCCAAGGGGCTTTGCTCATGAGGCATGTACAGATGATTCTGTTTCTGGTGAACTTGCAAGATTTTCCGTACACATCACATTTGGAATTGAGGTGGAACCTCGTTTTGAGTAAGTAAAATCTTATTATTTTCTTTCTTCCTTTCTTTTTCTTTTGTTGATTTTTTTTCCACTTTTTAGAGTTTCGTTCGCTAGATTGAGTCTATTGGCCATCTGGGCCAAAAGATCATGTCCTTTTGCTGAATCTCTAATTTCTAACATTAGGTTGATGACCACAAAAATAGTGGGGTATAGTGCATCTTTGCTCACCAAAAGAATTTCAATAATTTAACTCTATCTTCTCCTTTAGTGGACAGATGCATATGTGACCACTCTAATTGACCAGCAAATAGGCTGCTGGTTGTATTTGTTGATTGATAATTGGCAAACGCATGGGAATGCACATTGATCCTTGTAGTTATCTTTGACTAAGATTCTGCCAGGGCAATTAATCCATGTGAGATGTCTAACGGTCTTACTTGTTTAAAAGACAAATTGATACATGACTATGTTGGACCATTCAATCAATGGGATCGGGTTCTTTGTAACATGTGAGATGCTTCTTGAACTGCAACCAATATTCCCATGACCTATGGCTGCTTTATAATCTTATTCTTGCTTTTATATTTTTTATTTGTAATGATTGAAGTAAATATAAAAGAATTTAGAACACCAAACTTTTATCGATTCTGTTTTGACAAACTTCCCATTCATGTCACTTTTATTTCAAGTGTGTTCCTGCGATTCTTAGGTTTTTGTAGTGCCCACAACTATACACATTTAAATTTTAAGTCTAAGTGATATGCCTATTATATGTGGTTTATTGTCTGCTGATGTTTGTTTTCTTTCCTTTATGATCATCAGCATCTCTCCCTCTGTCTCCCTCATACGACTTTTGGATTTTTGTGTTATATTTTTAATTCTATCTCCACTGTTTCTTATTTTTCTTTTGCATTAGCTTATAAGTAATAATCAGCTCCAAAATGTTTGTAGTTAGTGCATCAAATTCATCTCATTCATTCTCTCATCATTTGGATCTCCTTAACATAGATTCAAAAATCTTCTGACAGATTATAGGTAAAGCTAACACTCAAAATCACATGCCTACTGGCCCATACTGTAGACAAAATTGTATAATGAAGAAATCTTGTCTGTGAGACATGGAGACATGATTTTGGGCCAACGTCTCTGGAAAAGCTTTATCATGGGCATGCCTTTAAAATATTCCTGATCTGTTTGGCATTGTAGTTCCACCTGTCTTATTTTAATTTTTAAACTTTTTGGGGATGGGATGTGAAATTGCCTTCCCACTTGCTTTTGAGAAAAGCAACAAATTGGGGCTCTTTTGAAAAGTAGGCCAAACCTGCTTTATGGAGTGAAAATGTCAATTGCAAAAGCAGCTTCCACTATAAGTCATGAGTCAAAAAAAGCAGTAAAGCTTGTGTCTATATTCAATAATCATCTAAATGATAATGGTTGGCGTTAATGAGTTCGTAAGTTTATTTTGAATAATTGAAATATCATAATTCTCTATGTCACACTGCATTTAGTTGAACTTTGCTCGGTTGAATTGAGCTGATATTTGTATAACTTATTCAATGAAGATCTACTTATGGTTATTTGTTTTGTTATTCTCGAAAATACTGAATTTAGTGCACTTAATATGCATGAGACTTTAACTTAGTAATGCATGCGTGCTATTATTGATCAAACCTGCAATTTTTGACATTTATTGTCTTACTATATAGTTGAATGTGCTATAAAAGTCCCACAATTGAGCAACATGTTAAAACTGATATTTCAAAATGGTTGGGACTTGGGAATGAGAATGAAATGATAACGCAATCTTACTGAAATGAAAAACACATTTGTAACATTGAAAGAGTGTATCTCACACATCTTTGCCATATTTTACTTGAATACAGGTGGGCAGGATTTGCACATGTTGCACTTCAACGTTGGAACCAGAACAAAAAAAAGCCTGATCCTGCTTTGGTTGAGCCATCGTCTGGACTTTTTAATGTGATTACTGTGAATCTGTTGCATGCTATGATTGAGTTAATTGGTGCTTCTGATCCTACCTTCAGGAAGGCTTGCCTGGTTGGTGCACTGTCTTTGCCATTGGACAGGAGGGATTGGCTTTATTGTAACCAGAAAACCATATTCAACTATCTGATCAATAAAATTAACCTGGAATCGTGGTTCTTGGAAGCCCTCAGGATGGTGGAAGTAGCAATTGAAAAGAAAGATCTTTTTCAGGGGATGAGGTGGCTTCATCTTCTTAATAATGAGACAGAAACCATCCAAGGACATGGTTGGAATACACCTTTAATGGAAATTGAAAATCTGTTTCCAGCATACATTCAGCACCAAGACCTGGCAGAAGCTGCATTCATGCAAATTAAAACCAAGTTCTGTGATGAGGTATCATTTGAGGATGTGGTCGATAGCTATAAAATGCTATTTGAGAAGTATAAGAAGGCAAGAAAGCAATATGTGAATGGAATGCTTTCACTTCATTGTAATTAATTTTGTTCCCTTAGGTCATTGTGCTATAGTTTTCCAAGTTTAGTCTTATATGGACAAACAGATGTTGTTCTGCACATTGAATATGTTTCTATTTCTCATGTGAAGCAGCTTAGATAGAAGAAGCCAGCATCCTTTTTGGTTTGTGCATTTGTTGAGCCTTACATCACAGGCACATGATGTACTAACCCTTTGATAATGAAACATAAATAAATCAGTTTTGAATTCTCTCTTTTCTTCTCTAGTTGTTGGTGCATACGGGTAAAAACCCCACTAGAGAAAACAACAGAAGCAATGCAAAGGGAAATGTCTTCATCCTTGTTATCATCATTTTGATAGTACACTGTAAACTGATTTATTAGAATTGAAAAACATGTGTGTTTCATTCCTTCCTTCTGAATCTTGGGGGAAAAAAGGCATTCTATGGTCTGGGATGTTTTGGGGTGGGAATTGGATGAGTTGTCACACCATGGTAGTCAATGTGGTAAACAAGATCTAAATCATTGTTGCTGAGATGCTGATGTTCTCTGGCATGTTCATGGATTGTCATCTGCTTTGCGTCTTCATCAAGAACCTGCAGTTCACACATCCATGCTCAGTAAACTAAATTGTCCTGAATTCATGGCCCTACTAAACTTGAGTGCATAATATTTGGTTAGAGATGGTGCTTTTATCCCTCCAGGGGAAGGCACTTTAATGACGAAAGTTGCACTTGTCAGTGGAGAATTTAGAGGACGGTAGGGTTGAGTATCAAGAGAATTCCTTTTGACAGATTCAGATAAAGAATTTCTTAGTAAGCAAAAAGAGATTCATTCAAACCTCTAGGAATATACCTTGTTTTTCTCTTGTCCATTTATGTGGAGTGGTAACATTCTCTGTTCTTTCATTGATCTCCTTCCTGTAAGAAAGATCACAGAAGGAGAAGAAACGGAGATGTTACAGGAAAAAAAATACATAGCAGCTGTAAGGAGATAGAAGAAAACAAGAAGTGAAATTTTCATTGCAACTGTGGCTGAATCAAGGATTAGAGTATCCCTGAGATGAAAGAGGCTGTACTGGAACAAATGCATATATAGATGAGCACCGCAATCACAGAGAGAGAGTCAATTATTGGTTGAGGGAGTGGGGTCTGGGGAAGCACGTTTGAGCCCATGTCTATAATTCTGTTGCTTACAAGATTGAGGGAGACACCATGCCATGCAAAAATCCAAAAGACTTTCTTTCAATTGCTATTTGCTATGTAGATGTCTGTCTCCTCCCTTTTCCCTTGAGGGAGAGTATTTTCAAACCAGTGAACTTAGTTTCAAAGAGAACTCAATTAGTGTATATGTTTTATGTATTTGACTATTAATAGTAATTTATTCCTTTATGTTACATGCTTTTGAGGATAAGATGTTCTCTTGGTCTTTATTCTTTTAATTACACTTTCGGGTGCTCATATATTAGATTATGGTGCTAATTGTGCATCTTTTTGCGATTGAATCATGTGTTTTTATTTTGTTAATTTGAATCATGAGCTCAAAGATGTTCAAAAATTGAGGAATAGAATCTGAGTCTCTCTTTTCTCCATTCTAGATCTTTGAGACTTTTCTTTTGCGGCTGCTCATTTCCTATGTTATTTCTTCGTTTTGTGTAGATTTAGATTTTGTCCAATTTATTTTTATGTTTTTCCCTTCTTGTTGATCCATAATTACTTTGAAAATTAGTGTGAGGTTAACCTGAATTCACATCTTACTTTATCTCAGTTTTGCTCATGAGACTACATGGTCATGAATTAGGGTTATAGGTTCTCGCAGGGCTCCGTTCCCCTCCAAGGATCTTAAAGCCACTTATGATTAATTTTATGGGTCTCTTCAAAACTTGTATTAATGATAATTAGTTTTAATTTTAGAAAATTGATGTCCTTTTTAATAATTTTAGTCATATCTACTATTCAAATAGCAATTTTTCCTAAAAACTCCATATATTACTCTTTGGGAAGAGTACAAAAGAAGTGGCATGTAGTTTTGCGTTTTAAGGGTCTGCATTTCATTTCTTATTAATATAATGCCTTGTGTTTAAAATTGTTAACTCGTTTAGGCTATAAATTTATTAATATAAATTTAAATTTTTAAATATTAAAATAATTTAAATTCAAAAATTTTAAATTAATTGAATCACTGGATCACCAATTTAATTATCAAACCATTCAATTTTTTGGAGTTTAATTTTTTATCCGATTTAATTAAAAAATCAAACTAGATTTAATAACAATGCTTAAAGGCTGGGATTAATAACAATGCTTAAAGGTCAGTATCTCAATTTTTATCAAAAAAGTACTGTGAGATTGTTTTCATTAATATTTTATTATTCAAAAGCTTTTAAATTACTAGCTTGACAATTTAAAATAATATTTTTAATGCTATTAGTTTCACAAATATGTAAAAATAAAAATAAAAATAAAATTTTTAACCTTTGAGCTCACAAATGAAAATTTTAAATTTAACTTCAATTCTACTCAAAATTTCTATTTCTTTCTTGAGAAACAAATAACATAGTGGAATAAAAAAGCTCTGCCTAATTACAGTATTTAACCCCAAAACGCTTCATTAACCACAAAATATTCCGCGTGTAAAGTAACTCAAAATTTTAATTCTAAAATATTACATTTTGTAAGAATGTCTGGCAGGTGACTGCTGTGGAAGAATCTCTCCATTGTTAGAGACTGCTGTGGAAGAATAGCACCATTGATTCAAGATTGGTGCTATTAATATTGGCACTCCATTTTTTTTTTACTTCACTTGCTAATTTGAAAAAGCTTTTCCTAACCAACATATTCGACGAGCATAGATAAAATGTAAAGCTATATCCATAATTTTATTCTGTGCAACCTGGAGGGGTAAAAAAAATTGAGAAAACTGTCCACGATACTTGGATAGAACCAATGAAGAAACAAGCATAGTTTTAATAATTTGCCCATATATTGATGGCCATATTGAATCAGAATGCAAAACCATTTTAACAGTCTTGTCCAACAGTAGAAAAAGTCACATCATGTGCATTGCTTTGGCACATTATTCTGGTAACTGACACCGAGTATAGTACTGGATCAGAGATCATCCTTACCAGCAATACCTAGAAGCTTAGCCAGTTCTCCACTTTTATAAGCTTCAACTGTATCTGTTATCAAGACATCAGATGCGTTCTGTGAGGAATATTTGACATAATTCTTTCTTTCAACAGATAACAAAACACAAATTCTTGCATTTCTTTGCAAAAGAAGTAAAACTTACCATCAGAGCCACCAATGTGCTTTCCATTTATGAAAACTTGAGGAACTGTACGCCTACCAACAATTTTACTCAGGGCATCTTGAATGTCCTGCCCATCATCTGTAGGATAATTGGTTACTTTCCAGCCAAATCACACAAGCACTGGATAAAATTTAAAGTTCAAATGCCAAAAATGTAACTTGCTCTACCAAGCAATCCATTGTTACTAAAATATAGCCTTATGCATGCCAATATTTAAAGCAGAGCTCAAAACAGAGGCAGGAGATTTACACAACAATATCAAGCAAAGCATATTGCTATAACAAGGAAGCAAGTTTAGTTATTCCTTGATTTCCTGTTATTTTTATAATTAGATTTTTATGCGTGCGCGTTGGAGGGGGCAGGGACATTAAGTAGATTAGGTCTTGTCGTTCAAAATTTCTCTATGATTAGATCTACATTCTGCTTCAGCATTGAAATTGATGATGAAGTTTGTGAACAAACCTCTCTGATCTAGCTCAACAACGTGTGGTACCTCCTTCAATTCTTCAAAAACAGCTTTAGCCCTCCTACAGTATCTGTAGAGAAAACACACACACACCCCAAACAAATAAATAATAAAAAAAAAACTGTAAATGGCCAAAAGTCTGTCTTGTTAACCTACTCCCGGAAACATTTTGACAGAAACCCCATATAATATTTCCTTTTTGAAATAGAAGAAGAAAAATAAATTTAGGAATTGTTTTTCTTTAACTTTTTTAAGTTTGAAAATTGCCAAACAGACAAATTAACAATAAAAAAAACTAAACTTTAGATAATAAAGAACTAAAATTAAACTAATTAGTGAATTTTGTAGCAGCAATTTTCATTAATCTTTAAAGGATCCGGTAAATCTAAGGCGAATTAGATAGGGAGAGAGAGTCATACGGGCAATAGGACTTGGAGAAGATGACGATCTTGTGGGAAGATACGGTTTTCTTCACAAAATCAACCTGAGGAGTGGTGGTAGATGCCAAACTGAGAGAGGCTGCAATTACTGTTATTGCCAAGATTGATGATACTCTTATCCTCGCCGCCGCCATTGAAGAATAAGTTTACCTACCAGCAGCAGTCTACAGCAAAGCAAAAGCGCAGAGAGACTTTTTCTTTCACTTCCGGAGGCTTAACCTCACTCCCGCAGCTATTTTGGTCGAGAGAAAGGAGAAATCGGAAGATTATGCTCAATAGCTGGACTTACTTGCAATTATTAACTAAATAACCCCGTGATGGATGATAAGAAGGGTAACTATATTCTTTTGAGCCCCACAAATTAATCATTTTTACATTTAATTCCTGAACTTTCATTCTTTACAATCAAGTCCTAATTTTTTTAACTAAATAAAATACTTTCATTTTAGCTTAATCGTTAAATACATCGGATAACAATCGCTGTTATGATTGTAGTTAATTTATGTTAAATATTTAATTATTAATTATTAATTTATTATATTATATTATATTATTTATTTTATAATTGAAATATTTAAATAAATAATAAATAATTTAAAAAATTGTAATCAATATACTAAGAAGAAATAAAAAGAAACTTAAAAAAGTATGATTCTATATAATATTGAGACTCAAAATTAATATATATATATATATATATATATATAATTTTAAAAATTTTTTATTTTAATATTTTATAATTAAAATATATTAAATTTAATTTTAAATTAATTTATAATATTTTTTAAGTAATATAATAAAAAATATTTTTAACAATATTTTAATAATAATATCAAATAAATCATTTTATAATTGGTGCTTCAATTCTTTTAACAAGGATAATCCTACAATTCTATTTGGTCTCATCAAAGGCTCTAATTGCTGCATCCTGTTCCATTGATATACCAAACCGTAGGGTGGCCACGGTCCGGTTTTGAATCGGAACCGATTAAGTCAAAACTGGATCAAAACTTATCAAAATTAGAATTGACTTCGAACCAGACCGAAACCTTTCTTTTGTGGTTTAGTTCAGGTTCATATTTTTCAGGAACCGTGAACTGGTGGTTCCGAACCGGATTGAACTGACTATTCTGAATCGGATTAAATAGGCGATTTAAATGCAAAAAAATTTAATAAATATGTTATCTTACTCCTAATTTATTTATATATATTATTAATTCTCTACACTCTCTTCAATTCTTAATACTTTTTCAATTTCTCTCAAATTTTCTAAATAATTATTTTCTACACTCTTTTTAATTTCTAGTACTTTCTCAATTTTCCTACTTTATTATTTTATGTACTTACTAAAATTTTCAATACTATCTTAATTACTTTGTTATTATTTTAAATCCTCAATAAAATTTTCAATACCCTCTATTTTAATTTTATTTTCTCTTTTATACTTTTTAAATTATCAATTATCATATAATTTAAAAAGAAAGGCAAGTAATAGAATTAGAAGTTTTGATTCCTCTAAATCCTAAAGGGATACATAGTCAAAATTAAATTCATATACTTTTTATTAATTTCTTTAAAAAAAATTAATTTCATCTCTAGTTTTTTAATCAGGTTCAAATATTTACTTATTAAATTTTTCTTAAAGATAAGTTTTTTTTTCTTTTTTTTTCTTATTTTATTTTGATTGAAAGATTTATAAGAAAAATTAAATATTTTTATAAATATAACTTAAATTTTGAATCAATAAAATTTTTCTCTAATTTTTTTTGTCTAAACTACCCTTAAACTGTCCCTAAATCGCTCCCAAACCGTCATCCAAACTGTTTTGAACCGTCCTTTTTCGAACCTCCCTTCAAACCGTTTTAAATCAGGGCTAGAACCAGAACCGACGGTTCAGAAACCATCTTTCAAATCATACCTTAGCGGTTTTGTTCAAGTTCATGATTTCATTGAACCTAAACCAGCGGTTCAGGAATCATAATCGACGGTTCCTCAACTGTGGCTACCCCTACCAAACCGGCCTTATATGAATATCAGCATTCCATCAAGAGATCTAAACTTCAAGTCCAAATAATGAGAACATCCACATTGAATATGCGCATATTTTTAAGTTAAGATTATTTTTTTCCAACTGATCAAAAAACACATTAGAATAACTCTACAATTAGAGCTAACCTAAAAGGCAATTGATAAATATTCTATAAAAGAGGTTATCAAACACTTTGATTTAGTTGCTTGAATATCTATAAGCTATCTGCTGCGGTGAATATCCTTGTGAATCCAACGTATCACTATTCAACAATGGAAATAAACAGTAAAGGTGAAGACCACAAAGCAAAACAAGAATGAGGAAGTGAGGTTCGAGCAAGACAGTAGCCACTCTATTTGCCTGTCGAGGGATCTAACAGAGGGAAAAAAAACTATTCCCCAGATTAAGAAGAAGCAGCAAGTCCTACAAGACGGTTCCCCATTCAGAATGATCCACCACAGAAGATGTCATCTCATAAAATAAGTACAGTGAATCAACCTCAAAAAGCAAAGATGAGAAATGTAGCGAATGCAGCCATAATAATGTCTGCTTCAATGCCTCTGCTTCAGCAAATTTGGCCTCAAGGATGCCAACACTCCATCCCGATCCAGCAATCACAAACTCGCCCCTATCATTGCGCAAAACAAAATCAAAACCATTGCATCCATGATCAGCAAATGTCGCCGCATCCACATTGCATTTAAAAGTACCAAGAGGAGGAACAAACTAAGATTGCACGCAAGCATGAGCTGGAGGATGAGAAGAACTGGTTCGAGAAATGCGATAGGACTGTGCATCAAGTCAAGATCGAAGAAAAGTGAGACCATGGTCAACCAGAGCCTGAGACTCAAAATGCTTTTGATTCCGCAAAAGTTGGTTACGGCTCGCTAGATGTTCCAAGCAATAGCCCCAGTGGAAGCAATAAAATCCGCCATCAAGTTCTAAAATTTTTTGATGTTAAATTTCGCAAATCAATATTAAAATTATTTTCTTTTTTAAAAAAAATTTACGTCTTTTAAAATTATAATTAAACCTAAACTTTTTTTTAATTTTTTCTTTTTTGATTTGCATAAAATAATAATAATCAAACAAAATTACATAAAATTCAAAAATTAGAATACAAAAACCTTTACCCAACAAGAAGCCAAAATATTTCTATCAATTTTTTCTTTATTTTTTAGTCATATAATTTTAATATTAATATAAAATTAATTTTAAACAGAATTGAACGATGAAAAATTTTTACATAATTGATTTTAGTTAATGTGAGATTAAGATTTAATTAATGTCGTTAATCTTTGAGTCTTATTTTTGTTTAAATATAAAATTGTTTAAAATGTAAAAAATTGTAAATTTTTATTTTTTATTTTAATTAAAATTTATTGTTTAATAAAAATCTTTTTATTTTTCTGTTATGTGAATATTTAAAATTATTTTTTAATTATGTGTTATTGAACTTTTGAATATTTTAATCCAAGGATATAAAAATATAAAATCATTTAATAACAAATAAAATTTTAAAAAAGTTTTTAAAATTTTATTTTAATAAATATTTCTAATTTATAATAAATATTTATAGCATATATGAATCTGTTCGTTATATCGAGTTCCTTCTATTGCAAAGATGAAGAGATGTCAAGGCTTGATCTTTTAAAATAGCATATCTGGAGATAAAACTCATTAATAATTTTTTGAAAAACGTTTTGATTTTTAATATTTTCTTATCAGCAGAATATTTTTAGTCCTTGAGATTTATGCTATTAATTTCATTTTAGTCCAAAACAATTGACTCTGACTATAATTTAGTACTAATTTTAAAATTTAATCCGCAACAATTTTTGGATTTTTATATCATTGAACGTTTTAACTCAAAAAAATTTATATTTTTCGTCAATAAAAGCAGGAGGATTAAAGTGTTTAATTTTGAAATAGTAGACAAAAGTGAATGTATATTAAGCTAAACCTCTAGGAGTTGTATGTAATTTTATTAAAAAAAAAAAAGGCTACTTCCACATAATTCTACACTTTCATTTCTTCTTGAGAGGATGTCTAAACATGAAAACACCTCACTTCTTTTGTCGAGTTAATGAAGGGGACTGGCTTGGCAGAGGAGAAGGGAAGACTTCAGATATGGTATCCCAAGAAAAGTCGTCTTTTTTTCTACTCCTCCTGTCCAAGAACGACGGCTTAACAGGTGTTCCCACCATTTCAACCTTGCATGTTAACATGGCAACAATCTCTGACATAGGGGGCCTCAAGTTTGCATGAGGTTGAAGACACAAGAAAGCTAAATCGATTGCTTGCAACACATCTTTCTCGACAAACCCATGTTCTCGCATTCTAGGATCAACTAGATCAATTACACTGGACCTCTCATATAATTTCCACGCCTGCAAAGCAAATGAAAGAGTTAATGGCAAGGTATTTAATTTAATATCAAAGCACTTCAATGAAGGTGACTAAGTGGCATACATATTCAGGGAGGTATTGCATATCTGATGGTAAAGTTAGATCTGTGTTCTTCCTGCAGCTAATAATTTCAAGGACAAGCACTCCAAAGCTATAGATGTCTGCCTTTTCAGACAATTCTCCTCTAATGGCATACTCAGGGGCTGTGTAACCTCTGAATAAGAGAACAAGACAATTTATAAAGAGATGATAGATAAATATGACCAGAATAGCAGAAATTGATATGTGAAGCTCAATGGTATATCCGTACAATAAAAATTACAGAAGCACACTTCATAAAAGCAGTTGCATGAATAGCATAAAACTCATAGCTTTATTTAATTCTTTCAAGTAGTTTATCAAATAAAAGAATTTTTATTTTTCATCCAACTCTTATTTGCTTTCCACAGCACAATGTAGAAGAAAACAAAGAAGATTGTCATCGATGGTGCAAAGGTCTAAAAACTTGGCACAACTGGTGTGGTATCTTTGTATTGCAAGAATACATTGGTTACCCTTTGTGGAAGACTTTGTTGGTGATATTGATCATTGCAATAGCCAATAATGGCGTCAGATTTGGTGGCTACTGTGCTAGGAGGGGAAACCAAAAAAGTAGAAGAGAGACAATATATCAGAGAGCAGAAACAAAGGTTGCACTTATTTGTTCAAGTTATACCAAATCTACTACTTAAAGAGTTGCAACAAATGGTTTGTAAGGCAATTCCATAGACTCCTAGTTCTGCAATAAAAACTTACAAAGTTCCAGCAAATGTAGTGCTTAGGTAAGCTTGGTCTTCTGGGAAGAACCTAGCCAGCCCAAAATCTCCAATCCTAGGTTGGAATTTATCATCAAGAAGAATGTTGCTCGCTTTGATATCTCTGTGAACAATTCTTAGGTGTGAATCCTCGTGTAGATACTGTAATCCTCGAGCAATCCCTAAAATTATTTGGAACCTTGTTTTCCAATCTAGGAAATGATCGCTTTTTCCTGCATCACAGAAATGAAGGCATATATTCAGCTAAAGCATTTAATATGGTATCATCTTTAATAAAATAATGGTTTCTTTCTGACAAATATGCTGTGATTTATGCTACTCCAAAGATCTCTGTTTAAATTTAATTTATTACTTACCAAAAACTCTATGGAACCAAAAGATTGTGAACAGAATAAATGAATTTATGGTTGAAGATTACTCAGAAAAATAGTACTGCTTGTTCCTTAGTTATATAAGAATAATTGGTCTTTGTTCCTCAGGAACCAAATGATGACTAGTAAATCAGTTTGCAGTTCCACCAGTACAACCTATAAAAAAAAGGAAAAAAAAAAGCAGTACTTGGAGGAATTGTCCTTGGATCTGGAAAATAGTCTGTAAATGACCTGGGCTTGGTATTTGTATTCATTTTAGGTTTGATACAACCTACCTTGAGGCATCTGATTAATAAGTTAAACTGGATCCTATGCAAATCTGTAATTGAGCAGTGTACTAAACTGGATGGAGAGTTTACAGAGTTGAACAGGGAACCTCATCAGCATTATTGGGCTAGCCTCAAATAGGTATTAGCAGTAGACCCTAACTCCTGCCTATGAGGTTCACCCAGACATTGCTCTGCTGCATCCCTTGGGAGAGATCAGAGAACCATTTCAAACAATCACAGGATTTCTTATGTTGAGAAGAAGATACAGCTTGTACCTACATATTGTAACAAATAATACCAAGAAGAAGAGAAATAGCAGATTGAGATGATAGTGATACCATATAGTATGAGGTCTAAACTCCTATTCTTCATGTACTCATACACAAGTAGTCGTTGGGGCCCATCCGAGCAACACCCAAGAAGTCGAACCAAGTTCTTGTGTTGGATGCTTGTGATCATCCTCACCTCTGAAAGAAATTCTGATTCCCCTTGCTGGGATTTTTCAAGAGACAACTTTTTAACTGCCACCATTCTGCCATCAGCTAACTTTCCCTATGGAATGGTAGCAACCATCACAAAATCTTAAGTGAAAAAATATAAAGCATGAAGCTTGTTGATGAAATTCAATGAATGTGATTTTAGCAGCTCCAAGTGAATGGTGGTAAAAACTCTCAAAGGTACAGAACCACATACTGTTTGCCTAAGTATAGTTCCAGTTCAACATGTCACGGTTGTTAAATGATTTGTTAACTTCTGATCTGAAGACATAAATCAAATAAAGTCATACACTCATTCAATATCAGCATCCTATGAAAAGACTTATTATTATTATTATTATTATTATTATTATTATTATTATTATTACAACCCATTTAAGCCCATGTAAGGAAGTTTTGATGCATGCAGAGGAATCACAAATAAAAACTTTAGAATGGAACTAGTTAATCAACCAAAATAGACATTTTAGATACAGCATGAATTACCCGATAGACAGGTCCAAATCCACCTCTTCCAAGAAGATTACTAGGATGAAAATTTTTAGTTGCCTTCTTCAATGTATTGAAGTCAAAATAGCTTATGGTTCGAAGGTTCCCACTCCAGAAATCAGCAGAAGCTGCATTCAGGTATAAGAGCATATAACTTTAGATGGCTGATTATGTTAAACGCTCATAATTGTATTACTATTACCTTTCTGCTTTTTATTTCTCCTCAGTAAAAACTTCATTGTCTCTGAAGGTTTGACAAACTTCCAAAACGCTACTATGAGAATCAGCAATATAATGAGAAAAATTATCCCTCCAAGGAAAAAGAATAAAGCTGAAGAATGTGATGAAGAGGATGAGCCCTGAATCTGAAGCTTAGTGGGAGGTGGAGAGATCACTGCATGCATTTGATTGCTCATATTTCAGTGGATATTTAAAGGAAACTAATCAAAGAAATAAAATCCATTAAAACAAGCCAAACTCATCCCACAGCCATATTCCATCCCCAGTAACATTCATCTCCCATCAGCCTTCCCCATTTGAATATTGTGTACAGGAAGTCTGAGAATGGCTTAAGTACCATGAGCTTTTTATGATTTGCCTTTCAATACATTCGAATTAGTTGAGATGATCAGTATTTTGCCTTTCATTTTCTGTCTTCCATCAATAAATACCCAAACTTTGCTTAGCTTTTCACCTCAACCTATCCATGTCAAGCTCAGCTAGAAAGAAGAAACAATGTCGTTTTTCCACCACAGAATGAGTAATTACGAAAGGAAAACTCATTGAATGAACCTTGAAATTTTTAATTTTCAAGAAAAATTTTATGGCATTAGAGCAAAGGGTACATTCCAAATTCAAGAAATGAGAATCAAATAGCTGAAAAGGAAGATGATGAAAGTGGAGAACACTGCAACACTCTTAGTACATTCACAACCAATTCCACTACTCTACTGATAATCAGAAATCAGAATTGCACATAATTGAAAGCAACTGATGGATCCTCTGCATATAGAAAAAAAATTAATAATAACAATTTCCAGTAATCGTACCTTCTACTGCTCGGCGAGCCATCATCACAAGCTTCGAAGCAAGTATTTTTCTAGGAATGAAAGCTAATTCTCTCTTCTAATTCCTTGTTTTTTCAGGAAAACAAAAATAAAAATAAATGTTTTGTTTCGTTTCTTTAAAAAAGGGTAGAACGGTCCAGACAGGAAAAGAGAGTGCAGCTGTAACATAGGATCAATCGAAGGGAATTGGAGGATCAAAGACGAGGAGAAAGATCCAAAATGTCTTCATTAGTAGACGGCGAAACACACACGCAGCAGTACAAGTGCAAGTATTCTTGTGCATGAAAAAACGCGTCTTTGATTCCTTACAATGTCTTCCTGCTTGTGAAGCGCCAGCCATAGCCGACCATTCTTTTTATTTTTCTTATTGCCCCAAATGCCATAGAAAAAGTCCCCTCTACTCCCCAAGAAAACTACCCAATCTCTGCAACCCTGACGACAGAGTCCAAAACCATTTCCAAAGAAATTTTCGAGGCCATTTACTGATGTCGAGTTTGTTGGCGCATCCATCCGCTGATCTATACACATTTGCCGCACACAGCTTGAAAAGACTGCAAAACTCGTGCTGAAACTTGAAAGGGATGGCAAAGGATCGATAGTTTTAGTCACCCGATCCGACCAATGAAATCGGCTACGCATGGATAAGTTTTACCCGCCGTTACTCAAGTATTATTGTTTTTATTTTAAATAAATAAAAAATAAATAACGGTTTTAAATTTTAAACCGGCTACAAAACTTTGAAAGGAAAATTATATAATTACAACTTAAATTATTATAAATATTTTTATAAAAATTTCAAAAAAAAATATGCTAAATTAAAATTTAGATTTTTTTATATAAATTAAAGGTAGGTGATATACACTTATTTGATGGATGATAAATAAAATTTAATTATAAGTTAATTTTTTTTAATGAAAAAAATGATAAAAAGTTAAAAAAAATAAAGAGTGAAATTAAAAAAATGAAAATCAGAAAAAAAATAAAAATAAAAAAGGGAAATGAGAGAAAAAGAAGATGGAAAAATGTAAAAAAAAAATATATATATATATATATATATATATATATATATATATATATATATATATATATATATATACACAAGAGAAAAAATACGAAAAACTGAAAGACTAAGAGTAAAATTCAAAAAAAAAAAAGAAAAATAAAATAAAGATAAGAAAAAAGATAATAAAAAAATGAATTTAATAAAAGCAAATGAGTGAAAAAGAAAATGAAGAATATATTAATAAAAAAGGAAAAAATGAGATAAAAATAAAAAGAAAATGGAATGATAAGTGGGAAGAAAGAGTGAAATAAGAGAAAGTAGAAGAAATAATGAAATGAAATAAAGAGTAAAATTGATTCTACAAATTTTTAAGCGTGATTTATTAATGAATTTTAAAATTCATTGTAAATTGAAAAAAAATGGAACATTTTCCTTTCAAAGATTATCAATAGATTTTACATGTGTCTGGGAGTTGCTATTAGTCCAGAAGGTGACTTCGGAAACACAAATTAAACTTAATGACAGTAAGGGATGGTCGGAATATGAAAGTTTGAATACGTTTTCGCCAGTTCAATCCAATTCTTTTTTGCCCTAAATGATATCGATCATGTCTTCGTTGCATTCAACTCCTCGAAAGAAGAAGAGGCATTGATGCGATGCTAGGGGATCTTCATGGTAGAAGACAGAGAATGGAAAAGAAAAACACTTGAGTAGCTCGAAAGGGAGAGACTTGAGGAAGAAAGATTCAATTTCTGAGTTATTTTTTAGATAATAAATTATTTTTAAATTTAGAAATATAAATTTATTATTTATTATTAAAAAATAATATTTTAATTTCAGTTGAAATTACAATGAGTTAAACAAACGGTGCATGTTCGCATTTGTATTTCAAAGTATAGAATAGGTTCTATTTTCCATGTTCCAACCAACAGTCATGTTGCCTGGATACCGCCACGTGTCTCTGTACTAAATCATTATCGATATCTTTCCTATTGGAAAGCAACTCGGCATCGGCCCACTAGCTCTAGCACAGCACCATCGTGCCAGTTCCAATTGCTTTTTCTTTATATAACTTATTCTATTCTCAGTTGCATGTATTGCTGCCACATTTCTCATTCTCATACGAAGAACTGAAGAAGGATGGTCATAACTACCACCATTGCTGCCGACTCCAACGAGCTTTTGCACTCCACTTTTGCTTCCAGATATGTTCGCACTCCTGTTCCAAGGTCAATTTCCTTAATTTTCTCTTGCTTGCTTACATTCCTCAATTACTTTACCATCTTATGTGATCTTATCAGTATATAGTAACAGTGAAGGTACGTATGGGTGTGGGTGCAGGTTTAAGATGCCAGAGAGGTCGATGCCCAAGGAAGCAGCATATCAGATGATTAATGATGAGCTGATGTTGGATGGGAATCCAAGGCTTAACTTGGCTTCCTTTGTCACCACTTGGATGGAGCCCGAGTGTACTGATCTCATCATGACTTCCATTAACAAGAATTATGTTGACATGGATGAGTACCCAGTTACCACGGAGCTCCAGGTTTTATCATATATACCTCTTTTATTCACTACTTAATTATAATTTTCAAGTAAACAGTATATTCATATTCAAATATTTAAATTAGACTTGAATTTTCTTATCCAATTAAACACCATTGAAGAGAATTCAAGTGACAAATAGTTGTGTATTTCTTTGTTTAGTTGTCAATACACAACAAAAAGAAAGTGCTGTTTCTTTATTTGTAATGGTACTGAACAAGTGACTTATATGATAAACTAGTTGTAAATTCATTTATTCCACTTGCTTACTTTTGTCTTAGTTGAGGAATCTTCTCCTCAAAATGCAAAATATCTTCTTTCTGAATTTTCATTATGTGATGAATTTTACTTTGTCATTTTTTTTTCTAATTATTAATGTTATGGACGAGGCACAATTTCTTTGAAGATATTACATCTTTTTCTCACATTGTAATTCTGGTCCTGCAGAATCGGTGTGTGAATATGATAGCTCACCTGTTCCATGCTCCTGTTGGAGATGATGAAACTGCAATTGGAGTAGGGACTGTGGGATCATCAGAGGCGATCATGCTGGCTGGATTAGCTTTTAAAAGGAAGTGGCAGAACAAGAGAAAAGCAGAGGGCAAAACTTACGATAAGCCCAACATAGTGACCGGAGCTAATGTGCAGGTGAGTTTTAAATCTCTTTCTTTTTGTTAAACTTATCGTGCCGCTTATTTTTAGAAGTGCAATCTGGTTATCCTCTCATTCATTTTTTTCGTGTGTGTGTGTGTGTGTGTGTGTGTGTTTTGAAGTTTAATGGTTGTCTTCTTTTGCAATCTATTTCATATATTGGAGTAGTGATGCTACTAGTAACATGTTTTCCAGCAAACATCATGCCATATTTTCTTGGCATGCTCGTTTGAGTGTTTACATTTTGTGATGTTTACCTTCATCTGTGATTCATACTTTTATTCTCTTGACCAATGGTAAAGAATAAGAACAGTTGATATTAATAACAAGAGCATAAATATGGTCTGAGTTGTACATGTTATGATACTAAGCTGAAAGGAGACCTGTTGGTCCAATTCTTGTACTACTAGTGTCACAATTTCTCCACTAAACTTCATCACATATGGTTCAACAAACTGGGGTCCTACTCCGGTATCAGTGCCTTCATTTAATCTGGGGTCCTACTCCAATGTTTTCTTTTGAATCTCAGTATATTTCATTGAACATTTTATTAAGTATATCTCCTCTATCCTATGAGAATAAATTAATTAGTACGTTATTCCTACTTCCTACATTCAAAGCAATAACATACTTCAATACACCTATTATCTCTATTTCTTCTGGCAGGGGATATATTCAAAGTTGAAACTCTCTCCCCCAACATGGAATTTCTAATTTCACCACACATCTGGACATTGTGTCTTGGTGCTTGGTAGAGAAAAGGCAGGCACATAGTGGAAACTGGATTGAAGTTACTTTATCATGCTTCTCTCCCTTTTTCTTTCTCGTGCATTTCAAACAATTATCGATCTGATGCTACCAGGGGAATTTCGGTTCTAGTCCTGGTGCCATGTAAACCTGCAATAGGAGAAAAGATGAGGTGGATGGCCTACTAGCAGGCCATTCCGATGCTCAAGTCAGAGATCTAATTGAGAGAGTTGAGAAAATATTAGAGAACTATTTGATAAGAATTACAGAATGAATATGCCTACCTAGTTCTGGCCACTTGGTTGGTATTTATAGGCTTTCTAAGTAAATAACCGTTATTGTGTTTATGGATGTTATCTTGGCTAAAATTTCGAGATTGTCTTTATGAAATCCTCTTTTGCTTGATTGCTAGGGTGATTATTGCTCGGTCCTTGAGATCCGAACTCTGCTTGTCATAGTTGCTTGCTCAGTATGATCTTCGTTTGCCTTGTTGGGCGGACGAAGGTTTGTTCGGTCTTCTATTTGCTCAGCTCGTTTGTTCTAGTTGACCATCTCAATATCATCCGACTTCTTGACTGTCGAGTTGGAAGTGATTCTGACTATTCGGCTACTACGCTGGACATAAATTTGACTGTTTGACTAGGATTTTGGGCGAATAGTATCACTATCTAATCAATTGTGTTCTTGCTTCTTTATGACATCTCAAATCTCCACCTAAAGCTTTATTTCATAAGCCTCACCCTTAGATGTGAACAATGTGTTCCCCCCATGTAACTATATTTGAGGAATTGTATGTGGTTTAATCACTTGGAGTTGTTGACTCTACTTTGGGATATCATGTTTTTTGTTGACCTCACAAAGCTATTTATAGTTTGGAAAACAAGACTTCTTGTATGTGATACAAGGAACTAAGTTATTTTCTTCTTGGAAATATCTTGGTGAATTCTAAAGCAAATTTATATGTATTTATTCTCACAACAATATTTAGGCTTACACTTAGTTTGTCTTCATGATTTTGTAGAAGTTATAAGTCCTTTATTTCTAAATTTATTTTTATCCTCCTTAACTGCTTCTCAAAGATTTAGGGACCTGCATTATTTTCTTGGCGTGTGGACTTCTAGTGGTTTTTCCCTATCCCAATATGAATGTATACATGATATCTCAAAGAAATCTAACAACATGGCTAGTGGTGAAGGAAATTTCTATTCCGATTGCCAATTCATGTGCTCTAGTTTTAATTTTGACTCCCTACCATCAAAGTTTCCACTGTGTATCATAGAGGAGTTGGCGTGTTTTGGTATTTATCTCACTCAATCGGACATTGCATTTTCAGTGAGCTAATTATCTCAATTTATGATTGGACCATAGTCAAGAGAGCTCTTTTCTACCTTAAAGGGTACAATTCGTCATAGCTTATTCCTTGGAAACCACTCTCCTCTTGATTGCCATGTATTTTATAATGCAGATTAGGCAAACAACAATAATTATTATACTTCAGCATCAGCATACATAGTGCCTCTTGGTATAAGTGTTATATCTTGGTACTCATGCAAGCAAAATTTTGTTGCTCATTCATCCACTAGAGTGAAGTACAGCACCGTTGCTGCTACAGCCTTTTAACTAGTTTCGTTCCAAATTTGCAACTGGAGCTTGGCATTCCATTAGTTTCCCCACTTGTTTCTTTGTGATAATATTGGAGCTACATATCTATGTTTGGATCGAAGTTTCATATTATACACAGATTGAATGTTTACCATTCTATTTGGGATTTGATACATCTGCTTTAAATAGTTAAAAACCTCTTCAATTAATTTATAAAGGGTAAAAAAAATCCATTTTGATTTCTCACTTTTCAAACTTTACTAACGTGGGGAAGGTGGGTTGGGAATCACCACAGCTTAAATGTTATGAGTAAGGAGCAGAGCAGTTAGGGAGTTAGTCTAGCAGTTAAATAGGGAGATTCTATTGTACTAGTCTATTGTAATTACTCTCCAGTCAATTGTAATTGTAGAGAGCAGTTATAGAATCCAAAGAAGTATAACTAGGAACTTAATTGTAAAGAGGAGACTAATTAAGATCATTAATAACCAAAGATATCTCTCATCTCTGAAATATTCTCTTTCTGTTCTCATCTACTCTCTGCTCTTTTCTCATCTACTTCTATTCTCTTTTCTCATCTGTTTCTATCTCTTTCTCTCCCTATTCCTCTGTTTCAGTAAGTGTGCAGGTTGTTATGTAACATTAAACTTTATTACCATTGTATTTGTTATGGCAATTGATTTTTATTAGGATTTCAGTCATTTGTTTCATTGTTAAATGCTCTGCAAATTATGTTACACAGGTCTGCTGGGAGAAATTTGCAAGGTACTTTGAAGTTGAACTGAAGGAGGTGAAGCTGACAGAGGGCTATTATGTGATGGACCCTGTGAAAGCAGTTGAGATGGTAGATGAGAATACAATCTGTGTTGCAGCCATTTTAGGATCAACCCTGACGGGAGAATTTGAAGATGTGAAGCTTCTTAATGAACTACTCACTAAAAAGAATGAGGAGACTGGATGGGATACCCCAATTCATGTTGATGCTGCCAGTGGAGGCTTCATTGCTCCTTTCGTTTACCCAGATCTTGTGTGGGATTTCCGTTTGCCATTGGTGAAGAGTATTAATGTAAGTGGTCATAAGTATGGTCTTGTATATGCTGGTGTTGGTTGGGTAATTTGGAGGACTGAGGAAGACCTGCCAGAGGAGCTTATTTTTCACATTAACTACCTTGGGTCTGATCAACCCACTTTCACTCTCAACTTCTCAAAAGGTAATTGGTAAAGGATGAGAAGAAAAAAAGATTCAAAAAAATAAAGGGAAAGAGAAAAATAATAAGCTTACCGCATGTGTGCTTCTTTCTTTTGGTTTAAGTTGGTTCCATATTCTTGATTTCCTGCATTCTGGTGTTAAAGGTGAGATGTTGACTATAAGAAGTGAAATTAGAGCTTGATTACACCTGCAAGCTTATCAGCTTGATGGTAGGTGAATCTCTCAACTAGGATGACAACCTAGGATAAGATTCCTCTCTCCCTAATGTGTAAACCACTAAAACATAGAGCTTGATCAGCCATACATGATATCTTTTCTTTTTCTTTATGATTTCTTCATAAATTGAGAGATTCACCTAGGATAAGATTCCTCTCTCCCTAATGTGTAAACCACTAAAAATACCTTGGATAGTCAGATGGGATTATATTATCTCAAGAAAGAAATATAAAAAATTTTTCGAGTTTTCAACAGAACATGTCCCATGGTTAACTTGAAGAGTCCTTATTAAATGGTGGAATAAATGTGAATTTTTGAACCACCTTCAGTTTATTCCTCTAAAGGACTAATTCATCTGGCTAAAAGGCCAACAGTTCCAAATTCATCAGTCTTCACAAACCTAACTGACTTATTCAAAGATCTACTAAAGTCAGTACCAAAAGAAGACCTTCGCCGATAACTTTTCAGTGCACTATCAGAAGATGACAAGGAGTCCAGCTCAAAAGTTGCCAGCTCAAAAGCCAAAGATTCTGCTGAATGCTCCAAAGCAAAAGAAAAGGAAGACATCCAAGACCCTTATGAGTTGTAAATGGTACAATGATTCCTGAAGCACTTAAAGAGTGTCTGCCATACTTTAAAGCATCGGTTATGTCCTCTTAAAAGAGGATTCCCACTTGTGTCTGCCACTTTTGAGTGACGAATGACGATCAAAGATTCCTTTTAGAACTCTATAAGTAGAGCTCTCGACTTGCTTAACAAGCAGAATGTAACAAAAAGATAATAATAGATTTCTTAGATGTACTATTAAGAGATAATAATTTTTAAATAGTTATTAAAAGTTTCTCATCCTTGTCTTTTATCCATTTCTCTTCTCTCTTTGGCGCTCGCTTCCCCTACTGTAGTATCAGAGCAGGCCCCAGACGATCCGAATCACGCCAAGCGCCCCAACGGGACCAGGGTAGGCAGGGTGCAGATAGCGACAAGGGTGTTGCTGAAATCGGATGGGGGAGAGTGTCAGGCCTCAATGGGACAGAGGTAAACAAGGGCTTCTCAATCCCACATCGGACAAGAAAGGGGACGATCCGAGGGACAAGTGTGGTCTGTCATGCAGCTTGTATGCGTCTGGCAAGTAATATGATGAATCTTGGCAAGGCATTTTGGAGGATGTCCGCATGCGGAAATGGGCGAGTGCATTGGCAAACTGGTGGCCAACATGCTGCTTAAGTGTTTGCGTTGGGCGAGCGTAATAAATGGTGTGTGGGCTCCTACATGCGAGGGAGTGTGACAAGTTGCGCAGGAAAGCGACGTGAACGCACGCAAACGAGGGCATTTGCAGGATTGGGTGGGGGAGAATGTAACGGTTTGGTAGTTCTCCACTCCTATTCTTGGCAGTTGGCAAGGTTGTCACAAGCTATCTCTTGCCCTATGGAGCTGACCAGTGTGAATCTGTATAGGTACGTGCGAGAAACCTCAAAGAAGCTTAATATTTGGGCTTATGCAAGCTTGCCAGATAGGGGGAAAGGCTGGCCTAGGGGCCCTGGTCTAGGGGGACCTAGGCGCCGCACGGGGCTAGAACTCCCATCCCGTGACAATGTAGTATCAGAGCCAGATTTCAATCCTGAGACCTGTGGGTTGTGGGCCCACGTCGCCGCGATCCGAACACTTCACTGGACCATTCAATCGATAGGAGCGACAGGTGGTGTGTACAAAGGGCAGGAACGTAATCAACGCGAGCTGATGACTCGCGCTTACTAGGAATTCCTCATTGAGGACCAATAATTGCAATAATCTATCCCCATCACGATGAAATTTCAAAGATTACCCGGGCCTGAGAAATGGATAAAAGACAAGGATGGAAAACTTTTAATAACTATTTAAAAATTATTATCTCTTAATAGTGCATCTAAGAAACTTTTTATTATATTAAACAAAGCTAAAGTACACAGATGCTCATGACAATCACAGAGTTCACTATGGGTTTCTAAATGTTGATTAAACAGATTTGTACCTTCACTAATTAACTCAGTCCTTAATAGTTCTACCTCTCTTCTATTAGTTAAATCTATACATAGTAAATTAAATACAGCACGCCAAACATAAGCAGACATTAAAGCATTATCATAACTACAACAATTATTAAACAGTAATACTTACAGTGCTATAGTCGTCGTCCCAACCAGTAGGAATAATGGATGAACTGGGAATGCTTGCTGATGGAGGAGCAAAATAAGTTACCCAATAATCATATTTTCCAGATGGTTGTCCCAAAAGATCCACAGTTAGGGAAAGAGATTCAAGTTCTTGATTTAATTCTTTAGCTTGATTGATTAAATTATCTATTTCATTACTCACTCGAGAGAAAGCAGATTGGGATTGAGAAAATACTATAAGAAATTTTATTATATTAAAATTTTACAGAAAATGATGAACACTCACAAGACTTAGAATATTTTACAAGATTTAGATGAACACTCACAAGACTTAGAACACTCAATACTCATAAGACTCACTGCACTCTTTATGTTATATTCTACTTGTTAAGCAAGTCGGGAGCTCTACTTATAGAGTTCTGAAAAGAATCTTTGATTGTCATTGCGTTCGTTACTCAGAAGTGGCAGACACGAGTGGGAATCCTCTTTTAAGAGGACATGACCGATGCTTTAAAGTATGGCAGACACTCTTTAAGTGCTTCAGGAATCATTGTACCCTTTACAGCTCATAAGGGTCTTAGCTGTCTTCAAAGTACTGTCCTTCCATATCTGTATCGCTGTCATTATCTTCCTTTTCTCTTGCTTTGGAGCATTCAGCAGAATCTTTGGCTTTTGAGCTGGCAACTTTTGAGCTGGACCCCTTATTGTCTTCTGATAATGCACTGAAAAGTTATTGACGAAGCTCTTCTTTTAGTACTGATTTTAGTAGATCTTTAAATAAGTCAGTCAGGTTTGTGAAGACTGATGGATTTGGAACTGTTGGCCCTTTAGCCAGATGAATTAAGGGGTGTTTGGTTTACCTGTTGGGTGCAGTTGATAGCTGATAGACACCTAAACAGGTAAATTGTGGTGTTTGGCAAGTTTAAAAAAAATAGAACTGATAGCTGATGGGCAACTGATATAATACCCATCAGCTGCAGTTTGTATCAGCTCTACTTTTAGAGCTGTTCCTCATCAGCTGATAGTTGATCTGGTTTTATTTTTTATTTTGACCATATTATCCTTCTTTATTTAACTTAAAAATTAATATTATTAATATTTTTATTTTTTTATTTATAATTTTAATATTTTAATTAACGTATTTCAACTTTGTTAAAATATTTTTTATTAATAACATAAAATATAAAATATTTATTTATATCCAAAAACTTAAAATTAATTATAAATTTTTCTATTAACAATAATAATTATTTTATTATTTTATCTATATTTTTAAAATTATTTAATTATCTTAAAAAATAATTATTTTCTTATTTCAATAATAAAATAAATGATATAATATAAAAGATTAATAATTATATATTTATTTAAATAATATAATATATTAATTTAATAATTATATATTTAATTTAATAATAAAATAAATAATATAATGTAATAAATTTATAATTTTATATTTATTTAAATAATAAAATAAATTATATGATATATACCTTTATTAGTCATTTCACATATTAACAGCAACAGCTAAATATAATTTTACCAAACACTTAATATAAAACAGCTATCATCAGCCATCAGTTATCAGCTATCAGCTAAGAGTAACAGTTATCAGTTGTATTCAACAGTTAATCCAAACAGGTCCTTAGTCCTTCAGAGGAATAAACTAAAGGTGGTTCAAAAAATTCACATTTATTCCACCATTTAATAAGGACTCTTCGAGTTAATCATGGGACATGTTCTATTGAAAACTCAAAAAAAATTTTATATTTCTTTCTTGAGATAATATAATCTCATCTGATTATCCAAGGTATTTTGTACAGGATAGTGAATAATAATCTTGGATCCTTTAAGGATTTGTTAGAGTCTGTAAACTGTTCATAAATTTCTCTAACCTTATTAGGTAGAGCTATTGAGAAAAAAACTCCAATTAAAGAACCATGATGGGATTTCCCAAGATTCTTTGTCTAGTTGGAATTGAATGAACCAACTAAACTTTCGCTGCCTATTCTCATATATTAAGGCTCCTGTCCAGGCTTGCATGTAATCAAAATAATTAAAATACTTGGGCTTTCCAAAATTTAATTCTTTCTGTTTAAACAGTGAGTATCCCCAATCATCATAGGATATTATCCTTTTTATTATGAATTTACTAAATGCCTACTCATTAGCGGATCTTTCAGTTGGAGAAAAGACAACTGAATCTGTTTCGGCCAAAATTGCTTGGTAATAAGTATAATCCTTGGGTAAATAAGGATTTACTGTATGATATTCGGTGTAAAAGTTTGCAATCTCATAAGATTTTAGATCCTTATGCTTTTTGTCAATTGGCATAAGAAAGCAATAACTAATAGGGATATAGGGGTAATTAACCTCTTTTGTATTGTTGGCTTCGATGCTAACAGCATAAGCATCTTCTCTGAGTTTATCCACCAATTTAGGCGGAGGAGGCGACACCTCATGGGTTTGCTTGGAAGAGTCATTGGTGCCTTTGAACTCATGTCCTATAAGAAATTCACGAGTTAGAAAATCAGGCAAAGAATTATTTTCTCCTTTATGAATTAAATGTTAAAATCAAATGCTGATAAGATGGTTTGCCATCTAGCAAAAATTTGTTTTGAAACGATGTTTTTAACATCTTTCAAGAGTATCTCTTTAGCACTCTTGCAATCAATTCTTATGAGAAACTTCTGATTTAATAAATCAGATTCGAATTTTTGTATACAGAGAACTATAGATAAGATCTCCTTTTTCATAGTAGAGTAATTAACTCTTGGGCCTATCCATATGCCACTTGTAAATCTTACTAAAGTTTCTTTATCGGCAATCATTTGCTTTAGGATTCCTACTCTTTATCTAAGGCATCTGTTTCCACTATCTTAAAGGCTTCAGGATGAGGTAGGGCCAAATAAGGTAAAGTTTTACCCTTTTGTTTTATTCTTTTGACAGCTAAAGTGTGCTCCTGGGTCCAGGGTAGTGGATTCTTTTTTAATCTTTGAAAAAGTGATTTGGCATCTTGTGCTAGACTTTTATAAAATTCAGCTACATAATTGAAACTGCCTAAAAATCTTTGCAACTAGGTTATATCTTTTATTTCATCAGGAAATTTATCAGCAAATTCAATAGCTCGATCTATAGGAATAATAGATCCCTTTTCTATGTTGTGACCCAAAAATTTAATCTTTGTCTGGAAGAGTTTAATCTTCCTGGCTGAGACAACCAAGCCATTTGACTGTACAATTCTTTTGAACACATTTAAGTGTTTAAAATGTTGATCAATTGTCTAGAAAAAAATAAGGACGTCATCAATATATACTATTGCAAATGTTGTATAAACATTGAATATTTCATTCATAATTTTTTGAAATTCTGATGGGGCATTTTTAAGCTCAAATGGCATCACATTCCATTCGTAATGCCCAAATGGTACAATAAAGACAGTTTTATACCTATCTTCTTCAGCTATTTGGATTTGCCAATAGCCAGACTTCCTATCAAACTTTGAAAATATTTGGGCCTTATAAAGTCAGTTTAACAGTGTGACACCCCTTACCCGTCTACAGTATATCCGAGTAAAATATGTTACACAGTGTACCGGAACACTCTATTTTATCTTAATCATTTTTTTTATTCTTCCTTAATTAATTTTTATCATAGTTTTGAATATAACTTGTGAAATATAATTCATTTAAGTCATTTATTGAAATCATAATTTATTTGAGGTTCCGAAAATTTTATAGAAAATCCGGCAGAGTACCAGCTAAAAATGGAGAAAACAGTTCTTCGAAACCTGTTAAAAACACTTCCAATAATCATTTACAACAATCCCAACTTCATTTCATCAACAAAATCTCAATATGTTTTTCAACAACATTTCTCAATCATTCATTTCTCATGGTACTCATATGTATAAGAAATAAATAAATACTCAAATTTTTCATTCATAACCACAATTTTCACTATTTACATTAACATCAAAATACATTATATAAGTCTCATTTACACAATAGAAAATAAAAGATAATTACAAAATATCAAAATGAAACCTAGTGTCCTACCAATGCACTGAGGATGGTGAGGTGACACGGACACTATGCAGAGCTGCAGGAGGTCTCACCCAGTCTGTGGTCTACTGGGCTCTCGGTCAGTATCTCCAGAACCTACGCGTGGCAAAAGCAACGCGCTAAGCAATAATGCTTAGTGGTGCCAATAATAAAATAAAAATAAATAACATAAAGTAAATGTGCAGTGAATGTATTGATGTTTCATTTCAAATAAATTTTCGATGAGTATTTGTAATCTTACTTATTTTGTACTTGTTATATTCATTATTTCATTAAATTTGTCCACTTTTATGTTTGGTTGCCCAAGTAACCTATACTGGACGACTGGACTGGATAAACGGGTAAACTGGCACTGGGTATCAAGTACCTCGGGCCGTTACACCATCGGTCACATATGTATCTCGGTGTGCTGAGGCTAATAAGTCAGAATAAATAATATTAGGCACAAGGCCAAGTCTCAATATAAGGTCAGAATGGCTAAAAGCCATGAAATCACAGAATGGCATAATGCCATGTGCAGTACTGCTAACTGAACCCTATTGGCATGCCAAACTATCCAAACCAATCTTGTTAGGTATACTAGGGCATTTGATACTTTTGAATTTTATAATTTTTGAATTTCAAGCTTTGGTGTTACTATTTACTTCATTAGTCAACAAAAATGTTGACTTTTGCATAGAAAATAGGTACATTGGTTTTAACACTCCCAACATACCACATTGTGCATTCAAAACTTGTTGGCATTAATCACCAATACCATTTCTAAGCTTAAAACTAATGGAGCAGAATTTTCAGTTTTTATACCCTAACTTTACTGTTCCATTAGTTACTGTTGCAGTGGGAATTTGAGAAAATGATAAACATGAAAGTTGTTCCTTATTTTGTCTAGTTGAATTTCTTTTTTTGAATCACTCCATTTGGAGTTTTGTAGCTCAAGTTATGGTCCAAAAACCACAACTGGCCGGATTGAAAAATTTCAGAACTGACCATATCTACAGTGCAGTGAACAGTGACTGTAACTGCCTTGTTGGATAGGTTCTGGTCATAATTTGGGGTGGGTTTCTTCATGAAAGTTGTTGGTCTATATCTTCACTTGTTGCTGTAAAAATTTCAGGTCAATTGGACCATTCTACACTGAGTTATGGCCAATCACTGTTCATTTGGTCATTCTACAGAAACTGGTTGCAGGACACCCGGGTTGAGGCAAGTTTTTGGTCCACTTGATTTGGTCTTTTGGGCATGGTTTCTTCACCAAAGTTGTGCCATTATGGGTCTAGTTTCATGTCCAATTGGCCAAATACCAATTGAACCTACACAGCCCAAGTTGTGGCTGTCCAAACAGGCTAGACTTACATCCCAACCTGCTGCTCTCACTAGGCAGCATACCAAATCAGTTTTCTAATGCTATAATTCACTCCAAGTTATGGTCAATTTCTCTCAAATGGTCACTAATTGACCATTAAAACTTTGGTTTATGTCCATTTTCATCCACCACCAAAATTAAATTTCCAAACCCTAACCCTAATTGACCAAGCCTCCAATTCATGCATCTTACTCCTAATTTGCTATACTAATCATATAATTTATAAGAGGGGCAGCTAATATGTCACTTTAACCAAAGAATTCTCCTAGCTCTAACTCATGTCAAGGCTACCCAAAATTTCATGGAATATAACCATGCTTCATTAATTCAATTTTTATCAAATTTTCAACTTAACTTAGCTCAAATTCATGATTAGAAAAGTATAAAAGCAAAGTATGTGGCACTAACCTCTTTGGTGATTTTCTAAGCTTGTTCACACCTCATTTTCTTCCACTTTCTCTTCTTCTAATTGCTGCCCAAGTCTTGCTCTAGTGGTAAGGGAAATTTTTAGTGAAGGGAGGATAAGTTTTTAAGGTGAATTGAAGTGGGAAATGAAGCTTAAGGGAGCTTTAATGGTGGAACCTCTTCTCTCTCTCTCTCTCAACGTTTTTTGGCTGCCCAAAGGTTGAAGATGCAGATTGATTTTTCAATTTTTTGGTCTCTTTTATCTCTTTTAATGAGTTTAACAAATTGTGATTGGTGGATAGGTTTTTAATGACATCATATGATGTCATTATTAGGTATTTTCTTTTATTTTCTTTTCTTTTCATCTCTACTCATTTTCAATTTAATTTTTAGTAATGTTTATTCATATTTTAGATCATAATAATTATTTACTTAACTAGACAAGTCGGCCAAAAATCGTCTCTGAAGGCGAAATGACCAAAATGCCCTCCGTTTGGCTTAACGGGTCAAAATTGTCTGTACCGATTGAAAAAATTTTCTAAATATTTTCTTGGCATTCTAATGCCATAGAAACCTCAATGACCCTTCTCTGGAGTCCCAAAAATTATTTTATGAATTTTTCCCCCGGTTTAGGGCTCCTAGTTGCGAGAACCGCAACTTCTCACTAGGTTACCCATCACTTGGGCACCAGCTCATTTAACTTGGTTGTATTTTATTTCTAAAAATTTTTCTAAATTTTTATTATTAATATTTGAGTTAATTATGGTTCCTCACTTTAGTCTAAATATTTTTCCGGACGTTCTAGCTGTCCGGACCGACACTGGTCACCGGGACAGTAGAATGTACGGAGTTGCTACAGGGAGGGTGTTACAAACAGATCTCTTTTATTAGGCAGTGGATATCTAATCCATCTAAGGGCTTTGTTTAAAGGCTTATAATTAGTAACCAATCTGGGAACACCTCGATCCAATTCTGCAGCATTTTCTACATGAAAGGCTGGACAACTCCATGGGCTTTGACTTTTGCTTACAAATTTCTAAATGTCTTGGACCCATGGCTATGGGCCAGGCTTTTGTTGGGATCATTTTTTCATTAAAATTGGACTCATATGGTAGATTAACTACATGTTTTTTCTTTGGCCCAAAAAGTATTAGGAACTTCTGCACAAATGCTATTAAGCATTTTTTCGTATAAATTTTTTATTTTTACTTGTAAAATAGGTTCATTAACCTTTTCTTCTGTAGTTTTGTAAGATATTTCTCTTTTTAGAGAATTAATAAAATTTTCTTTATTTCTAATGTTGCTTTTAAGTACATTAATTTCTTTTACCTTTGGTAAAGAGATAAATTCAAAAATAATCTATTTTTCTTCTATTTCAGACACAATTTCATTTTCTGATACCGATTTAATCAGATACAGCATGTGTAAAAATGGATTTCCTAATATCACAGGATGAGATAATCCTTTTATTAGGATGAAAGGAATTTCAAAACATACTCCTTGATTGCAAACAACAGTATTGTTTAACTTATATTTTACATTCATTTTACTGCTGTCCACCGTATATAATTCTTCTACTGTTTTAGAGAAGTATTTTGAAGGTACTAATCCTTCGTTGATACGACACAAATCAGCACCTGAATCTATTAAGGCAACAGTACTGAATAAGTACTCTTTATGAACAACCACTGTAATTTTAGTGTGTCATTTATGAGTAATAACTCTATCAATTCGATTGATGTACTGAAGATTATTAATACTATTAGTATTATCTTCAGCTTCGATTTCTTCTTCTTCTTTTACTTCAGCTTTTAGCTGAGAATCATTTTTTATTTCGAGTAAAATTATTCTTTCTTTTAAATTTTGTAATTTAGTTTTAACTGAATTAATTTCTTGCCTTAATTCTTTTACCGTAGGTTCTCTTGGCATTTTAACTCTTTTAATCTTTTCCATGATCTCTTTAAGATCATACGGGCTTTGTTTTTCTTCTATTTTCTTTTCTAAAGGACTTTTATCCTTATATAAATTTAAATATTCCTCAAACTTAGTTCTTCTTTCTTCTTTATCTTCAATCTTATCTATGAGATCCAGTATTAAACTTTCTTCCTTTGTTAGGACACATAAACCATTTAAGGTACACAAAGATTTATAATAATCACAATTTCTATCACATTCTGATTGATTATCAGATTCGCTAGAAGATTCTTTTTCTTCAGAGGTATAATCTACTGCATTGACTTCTAAGTCTTCTGGCTCACTATCATTTAGAAATATTTTTATTAATAATTCTTTAAGATTGTCATCAATTGATAGTGCCTGTATTTGCTATTTTACTTTACACCTATTAGCGTAATGTCCTACCTTTCCACTCTTATAACAGACTACTTCTATATCTTTTTTCTTCTTTTTAGAAGATTTTGTTTTCTTTCTTTGAATTTTCTTTGTAGAAGATTCTCTTTTATCTTGCTTATAATACCTTTTAGTATTATAATTGTTCTTTTTCTTCCCTACTCTGCCCCCTTTAACTTTCCTTTTATGAGGGAAAGTTATAGGCGAAAATCCTATTTGTTCACAGAAATCACCGAGTATTCGTTTACCCGTGATTTTTTCCTTTTGCATTTGTTTATGAATTTTTAATTCATTACATAATGCAACTCCGGCAGATACCACTTCGGAAGCTAACTCACCATAAGTGTACTGATGATAAGGAATTGTTCCTTCATTATTATCTCTAATTTGTTTTTGACTCGTTCAGCAAATAACGAGGGTGATCTAGAAAGAAATTTTTCTTTTCAGAAATCATATTGGTTGTCTTACCTAGTAAAAATAAAGGCAAAGAAAGTATCTTTGTACCATTTGAAATGAGACAAATCAGGACACCTTAAATTCATTAACTGTTCCTGAGATCTATCCATATACAGACTGGCAGATCCTATGAAGTGTATATCTATAATGTATAATAAGGTATTAACACAGTCTAGGACAGTTATTTGACCATCGGTTCTTCTTTCTATTTTAACAGCATTAAGAACTTGTGCTTTTCCCTCTCCTGATAAAGAGAAGTCCCACCAACCTTTTAGTTATCCTGTAAAACCAGCTATTATGGCCTTTGCTATTGCTTGGTCACTATTTCCTTTAGCCCTAGAGGTTGTTACGTACATAGTCATGTATTGAATGACATTTTTAATTTGATAATCAGATAATCCATTAATATTCCATTCAACAATTGAAGTACCATCATATTGCATGTAATTATAACGTGTATCTTCATACTGCAAATTGACTGGGGACGGCCTAGGATAATAAGGCTTTATATCTATGGTTGCTCTGGGTTTCGGATAAGTAATCCTATTGATTTGAGTTGATTGGTCTGATTCTTTAAGAATTGACTCAATTTTATTAATTTCTAATTTAGAAATTTCATCTTCTTCAGAAGTTATTTCGGTTGACTCTGTCATGTCTGATTCTTCGTTTTTAATTAGCAGAGCTAAATTGAGACTTTTTAATCTCTTAGTTAATTCTTCAATCATGTCAGAATCCTTAGTTAAAGGAGCTACAGATTTCTTTTTCGACTCAATTCCTAACTCATATAACCTTTTAGTTAATTCTTCTATCATTTCTAAATGATCTTCTTTGGCTAATTTTAAGCCTAGTTTTTCAGATTCCATAGGTTTGAATAAAACCCTTTTTTCCATACTTGTTTTGGACGATTCTCCCTTTTTAGGGTAATAATTTCTGGATTTGAAATTTTGAATCTGACTTTCTACCCTTGTTAACTATTAGTGTACTATTATATATATATATATATATATATATATATATATATATGTATGCTTAATTCATAATTATATTTATATCTTACAGTTAAATATTACATAAGTAATAAATAGCTAAAATGTATATTATATGCTATACTTGTACTACTATATTATAGAATATGTTTAATCCTAAGTTATATATGTACCTTATAGTTAAAAATTATATAATTTAGAAATAGCTAAAAAAATATATAATATGATATATTATGTATTAATAACCCAATGTAAAACTTAAATGTTAATTCAAGTATGATTTTTTATAGAAATAATTATATAAAACTGTTCTAAGAATTGAGAATCGTACCGAATTGAACAAAAAAATGGATAACTGTACTGAAACCAAAACAATAAAAAATCGAACCTCAGTTTTGTTTTTTAGGCAGATCCGAATTGGAACCGGAACCACACATTCCTTACATTCACAACACTTGTAGAAATGTGATCAATGCAAGGGATGGATTAGCTCTAACAACCTAATTCTCAGGCCAATATAATTGATGCAATTGTAAGTTGAGGCTAAATTTTGGAATTGTTGGAAGAGCAGGCCATTTGAGCTTTAAAGGAGAGGTACTTTAATACAGGGCCAATCCTTTTAGTCTGAACAAGTGGTGGATCTATATTTAGCCTCACTCTCAAGCCTAGTGGGAGGGTTGTTAGAGTCTGAGACCTATGCTTGTGTGTGAGAGGAGTATCGAGATTAAAACTTGGTCTTCTACATTCATCTGAATCTGATAGTAGAAACAGTGGTTCTTTGATATTGCTTTAGACAATCAGGCTTGTATTTATGTAATATCTCTTGTTCAAATATTTCTTGGAAGTATGTCCATTAAATCGAGTAACTCCGCCTAAGTAGTTTGTGCTTAGCCGGTCCCAAGCACGGATAAAGGAGGAGGGTTGCGGTAGGTGACAACCAACATAAAAATTTCGTCACACCTTATGATATGGATTCAAATTATATAAACGTTGGGGCGTCCTCTACTAACAACGCGCTACATCGGAGCCCAGGTGTAGTGAGAAATATGCAAAGGTGTAGGGCGTTCACCGAAAGCGACGCGCCATACCGGCGCCCGGGTGTGGTGTTAAGTGAGCAAGGGTTCCCACATCATGGACGGATGTGGGTAAAGAAGTTAGTCCATAGGACAGATGGTAGAACAGATAGTGGAACAGAACACAAGATAGATATAGAAAATAATAGAAGATATCATAGAAGGAGACCAATTAGGAAGGAGCAGGATAGGAGGAGGATCAGGGTTGGTACTTGGAATGTTGGATCACTTACAGAAAATTAATGGAGCTTGTGGATACCTTGGAAAGGAGAAGGGTGAATATTGCTTGCATTCAGAGACTAAATGGGTAGGAGAGAAAAGTAAGGAAGTGGGTAATTCAGGTATAAATTGTGGTTTACCTGAAAGGAGAGAAACAAGAACTGAGTGGGTATAATCATAGACAGGACATTGAAAGACGCAGAGTAGGCGTGAAAAGAGTAGGAGATAGAATTTTACTAGTAAAGCTAGTACTAGACGGAGAAACAATAAATATAGTAAGTGCTAAAGCCCCACAAATAGGACTACAAAGTGAGAGTAAAAACAGGTTTTGGGAAGATATGGATGATTTAATGCAAAGCATACCGGATGAAGAGAATGTTTTCATTGGTGGAGATTTGAATGGACATGTAGGAAGTGATAGGCAAGGTTATGAGAATGTTCATGGAGGTTTTGGTTTTGGCAAATAAATGAGGAGGAAAAAGCATCCTGGATTTTGCTATGGCATACGACCTAATACTAGCAAATACCTACTTTATAAAAAGAGAGTCACATTTAGTGACTTTCAAAAGTGGGCAACATAGAAGCCAAATCGACTTCCTCTTAACCAGAAGACAAATAGAGCTCTATGCAAGGATTGCAAGGTCATTCCAGAGAGGCTTTAACAAGTCAACATAGGTTGGTGGTCTTGGATGTCAAGTTTAGGAACAATTCAAGTAAGGTCGGAAGAAATAGTGTAGCTCGAACAAAGTGGTGGGAGTTCAAAGGAGTAAAGCAAGTGAAGTTCAAAAATGAGCTTCTTGAGTCCAAGTATGGAAGCTAGATATGGAGGCCAATGATATGTGGATGATGGCATCAAAGATTAGAGAAGTAGCTAGAAAAGTACTTGGGGAGTCTAAAGGACATGGACCACCCTCAAAAGAGAGATGGTGGTGGAATGAGGAAGTACAAAAGGCGTTGAAGAGAAAAAGGGAATGGTATAAGAAATTACCTAAATGTGATAATAATGAGGCATATGAACAGACAAGATAGCAAAGAAAGAGGCAAAAAGGCTTAGCCAAGCAAGAGCACGTGCCTTTGAAAAGTTATATGAGAAACTTGGAACTAAAGAAGCGGAGAAAGATATTTATAGATTAGCAAGGAGTAGAGAAAGGAAATGTCAAGATCTCAATCAAGTTAGGTGCATTAAGGATAAAGAAGGAAAAGTGTTGGTGAAAGATGAGGACATTAAAGAAAGATGGAGAAATTATTTTAATGATCTCTTTAATAATAGTCAAAATGGAAATAGCGTGAATATAAATTATAGAACAATAGAAAAGAATGTAAATTATACTAGAAGGATTAGATCTTTAGAAGTAAATGAAGCACTTAAGAGAATGAAAGTAGGTAAAGCCTGTGGACCCGATGAAATACCAATTGAAGTGTGGAAGTATTTGGGAGATATGGGAGTGGCATGGTTAACTAAATTATTTAATAAGATTCTAAACTCAAAGAAAATGCCTGATGAATGGAGGAAGAGTATTTTAGTACCTATTTTTAAAAATAAAGGAGACATACAGAGTTGCTCAAACTATAGGGGAATTAAACTCATGAGCCATACTATGAAGTTGTGGGAGAGAGTTGTGGAGCATCGACTACGTCATGATACTTCTATCTCTCTCAATCAATTTGGTTTCATGCCTGGTCGTTCAACTATGGAAGCGATCTTTCTCATTAGAAGCTTGATGGAGAAATATAGAGATGGGAAGAAAGATCTACACATGGTTTTTATTGATTTGGAGAAGGCTTATGATAGTGTTCCAAGAGAGGTCTTATGGAATGCGTTAGAACAAAAGAGGGTAGCTATTAGGTACATACAAGTATTGAAAGATATGTATGAAGGAGCAACTACTATTGTGCGCACAGTGGGAGGGGACACAAGAGATTTTCCGATCTCAATTGGATTACACCAAGGATCAGCCATAAGCCCTTACCTTTTTACATTAGTTTTAGATGAACTGACGAAACATATACAAGAGAGTATTCCTTGGTGCATGATATTTGCGGATGATATTGTTCTGATAGATGAGACACGAGAAGGAGTCAATAGGAAGCTAGAACTTTGGAGAAGTACTCTAGAGTCAAAGGGTTTTAAGTTAAGTAGAACGAAGACAGAATACATGCATTGCAAGTTCAGTGAAGGCCAAACTGGTGATAGGGAAGGAGTTAGTTTCAATGGAGTGGCACTGTCCCAAAGTAATCACTTTAAATATCTAGGCTCAGTCCTTCAAGTAGATGGGGGATGTGAGGAGGATGTTAGTCATAGGATTAAAGCCGGATGGTTGAAGTGGAGACGTGCCACGGGAGTTTTATGTGATCGTAAGATTCCCAATAAATTAAAAGAAAAATTTTACCGTACAGCCATACGACCGGCTATGCTATATGGTAGTGAGTGTTGGGCACTGAAAGAGTCGTATGCATCTAAGATAAGAGTTGCAGAGATGAGAATGTTACGGTGGATGAGTGGTCATACTAGACTAGATAAAGTCCGTAATGAAAGTATTAGAGAAAAGGTAGGAGTGGTGCCAATTGAAGATAAGTTGAGAGAAGGGAGATTGAGGTGGTTTGGTCATGTGAAGCGTAGACATACGGAGGCTCCAGTTAGACAAGTATAACACATTAGGCTAGAGGATAGAAAGAAAAAAAGGGGTAGACCTAAATTGACTTGGAGGAGAGTAGTACAGCATGACTTAGAAGCATTACACATTTCTGAGGATTTAACCCAAAATCGTTCAGAGTGGAAAAAGCGAATCCATATAGCCGACCCCAAATTTTTGGGATAAAAGCTTAGTTGAGTTGAGTTGAGTTGAGTTGTATGTCCATTAAATCGAGTAAATCAATCAACTCATCACAGTGAGTCTCACTCCATAATATATTAATAGCTGCAAATGGCATGTAAATTAAAATCTAGAAAATCATCCATTTGAAAAAGGATGCTTTGGGCAAAAAATGCAAATTCATATATGGAGACAGAGGCAGTGCTGCGTTTTATGAAATATATTTGCAATTTAGGCTTGGGGTGCTTCATCTTTCTTTTTCTTTTTATTTTTCTTTTTCTTATTTCACTTTGATCTTGTGCAAGGGTTATAAGAGAATCATTGAAAACTGCATGGACAATACTAGGGTACTGAAAGAAGGACTAGAAAAAACAGGGAGGTTTGGCATTGTCTCCAAAGATGTTGGGGTGCCTCTTGTGGCCTTCTCGCTCAAAGACAGTAGTAAATACACTGTGTTTGATATGTCTGAGAGTTTGAGAAGGTTTGGCTGGATTATTCCAGCATACACGATGCCAGCAGATGCCAAGCACATTGCTGTTCTTCGGGTGGTGGTCAGGGAGGATTTCAGCCGGAGTCTAGCCGAAAGACTTAGCTCGAACATTGAGCAAGTTTTGGAGGAAATGGACTCACTTCCTATCCGTACTTCCACCAAATCTGCTACCGCTAGTGGAGAACTTGAGAATGCTGAAGGGAAGAAAATAGATAAAAAGACTGAGAGGGAGATACAGGAAGAGATCATTCAGTATTGGAGGCGGCTTGTTGATGGCAAGAGGATTGGAGTGTGCTAGGCGTATAATGACTTCTGTCTATCGTTGTTTGCAATAGTAAGGTCAGTGAGTCTTCAGCTTGTTTGTAATATCAACAATGTAAGGAAATGAATCATGCTGTATGTTCTTGCAGGGATTAGAAATAAACAATGATATAAATGCCAAATATATCTAAGCATTACGAGATGTTATGAAATTACGTGTATAATTAATGTCAAGGTTGTAGCTGCTGAAAGTGAATATGTTCACACTTTATTTTCTTGTGATTGTCTTTTTTGATTTATACAGATTATTGTTGCAGAAGAAGTAGAAAAACCATTGAAAATGTTTATTTCTACTCTCTTGCTTTTTATCCGGAGGTAGAAAATAGCTTCATGATTAAATTGAACACCAAAGAGCAAAGTGGGGAAATTATCTTCATTCTGTGAATTCTTGGGCAGGACAAACCAATGAGTGTCTAAGCTGAACCCCTTATGAATTTATCAACAAATTGAATGAAACATCAAGTAATTTTTGTGTAATATAAGTAAAGATAAATATATTTATTTGTATAGTTTGTGAAAATATCAGTTGAAGAAACCCTTTCTTCCGGATCGGTTGATGGATGATAGGACTGAAATTATAGCCGTGCAAAGGAATCCCAGAGATAAAACAGCAGTAGCAATAATTCCTCTGTTAAGGAATCTATTATAACTAGCTTTGGATTCTTGTATTTCTGGAATAGTAGGGTCTTCAATAGCTGTAAATAAATCTTTGAGAATGGATTTCAACTCGAAACTGACAGCAAAACCAGCACCAGCACCAGTGGCAAGAAGGAAGCTTATCACCTGTCAAGAAACTTTTAACTTAAGATAGTTTTGAACCATTTGCAGGAATATAAACTTCTATGTTTGAGTGAATAGGTTGGACCTTGTCTCCATAGAAGTCGAACTCTGGCAAGCATTCATTGCGCATCATTCTCTTTCCAGTGCAGGCATAGTTCAGAGCAAAAGGTAGCTGCAATATTGTATATGCTGTTCCAATAATTGCTGTAGAGATTACAAACCTGCAATTTTAAAATTACTTCAATATGAACATAAGAGCCAAAGCGGAAACTATAAATATAGCTCCTTAGGTTACCAACCTAAAAGCTCAAGCTTGTAAAAATTCAAGAATAGCCTAGCCTCTTAAACCACTCAACTTAAAAGTTGAAGTATTAAAAAGCAAATCCTTACCTGTATGCAATGAAGTCCCTGACAGTGATTTTGGTGGGTTCATTGTTTATGGTTAAATCCTCTATAACAACTTTGACAGAGACGGAGTTGATGATAAATACAACCACACAAGCAACCAAAGCCGAGAGGGTCAAGATCCTCAATGCAAGGGTTGAGGCTGCTATGGTTATGCCTTTGGATGCCATAATCTTTTCATTTGAAATTTCTGCCTCTCCAAAGTAACCTTTTTATCGGGTGAATACAAGCCTAATCCTTCGGTTATTTCAAGTAAATTTGTCTTGTTTCTACTTTGTAGTTTTCTCTCAAACATCCAATCGCCGGCGGGAACCTTGAATTATATTGAATTGATATATTTTTATTCTGAACCTAAACAAAGTTTGAGAAAGTCAACCAATATATTGTACCCAACAATTTATAATCACAAAGAGAAAAATGTGGATTTATCTTTTAAATTTTACTTATCAAATTCCTTCATCATGTATCTTTTAATTTCACATTTAAAATCAAATTTTCAACTAACTTATGTTATTAAATAACAGAAAAAAATATCTCATATCTGTAAGATACATTATGAAATTAAATTAGATTCGGTCTATTTTATCACCATGGTATCAAAATCAAATCCCAATTGATATTAGAACCAATCCCAGTTAATGTTGAGCTACAAGTAAATGTCTAGTCCAAAAAATTTCACTCTAAATGTTAAGCATTGATCGTGACAAGAGTGTATTAAGTCACATCGACCGAGTATTGAAGAATTAAATGCTCTCAATCTATTTTATCAACAAAGCTTTTGTCAGAGTATTCTCAAACTTACCTTGGCATATTAACACTACAACAAATATCCTACTTACCTTAGGATATTCACTATAAGAACCAGCTTATTTAGAATATTATTTTCCCTTTTTTTTTTATTCTAACTCTTATTGAAAAATTGACTCAGCTGATAGCACTTATTTGTTTCATATTTTTTCAACTGAGCCCCAAAACAATAACAGGTAAGTTTTCCAAACAAATTATAAGACTACTTGAGCTGAGGAAATCATGTTCATTTCAAATGCACACCTACCTAAAATGATATTCAATTGAATCTAACAATCTATACACTATGGTAAAAGCCAATTACAATTCTTATCCCAAAACAAGTCCCCCAAAATTGGGGAAGAAAAGAATTAAGAAAATCAAACATACAAACAACAGTTCAATTCAGTTTCACTCTAGCTTTAACAGTGTCAAACTTGTATCGACTTAATATGAGTTCTGGAAAGAAAAAATCCAGCTCTTATTTCCTCGAATGAGTATTCGATTACTTCAGGAACCTCTTCTGCTGGACTAGCACCATATGGAACTGGTGGAGGTGCTGGGGTCATAGTCGTCTGCATTGGAACAGACAATGTTGAAGGTGTTTTTGGCACAGGGATTGGCATTGCCTTAGGAGTCCTATTCTCTTCATCTGCGAGAGAAGTTCTCGAAGGGGTAGCAGTAAAGGACAGTTCATTAGTTGCTAGTGTCTTCTTACATGGCTCAGAATGTTCTGTGATCACATCTTCTAAGATATTGGCTTTTGACGATCCTGTGGAAGAAATAGGTGAGAAAGGTTTCCGCAGCATTGGTGACTCTGGTTCATGAGCATTTACAGTTCTCAAGGAAAATTTTTTTGCAGGAAGACCAGCAATATCCAACCCTCTCCTACCTATGAAACAGAAAAAAGGAAACGGCAAAAAATTAAACAAAGAACTTCGAGCATGCCAAACAAATAGCGGACATCCTAGTCACTAGTACACCATCCTAACAAATATCCAATCCTTGCAGTATTCATAATTTTCTTTTCATTTTCTTTTCTTTCTGAAACTGTCAATAGTTCACATTATTGTTGTAATACAGTTTGTCTAAGTTTTACAGTTGCCTTTGAATAGAATGTATGTTGAGGAAATAAAGGCTCCTTGTTTCATTTTTGAGCAAAAATTATTATCATTAATAAAAAAATTTAAAGAGAGAACCTACTTCAACAACAATCAACAATTAGAGAATTGTGAAGAACCAGTTGGTGTTTTCCCCAGGCCTCGAGGGAGAATGGCAAGCCGTTATTGCTCAATTTCAATTATATCATCTTCAACAAAAAAAAAAAAATGAAAAAAAAATTTTTAATATTTAGCAATGATTTTGTTGGTTACCAACTCCTTTTGTGAAATATGTAACTTCACATTTTCGAAGACCTTACCAGCTGACAATGCTGCAAAGCCATCATCCTGCCGGTGATTTAAAGGATCGTGTTGGTGGATTTGGTCAACTTTCTTGCCAGGACGTGAATGGGATGCAGCCTTGCTGGATTGAATTATATCAGATTTAGGATTGTGCAGCATTGCTCCTCCAAGGGAGAGTCTTTTGTTGCTTGCACCTCCAGTTGAAACTCTAGGAGCTTTTTTCACACTTTGAGTCTTTGAAGGGCTTGGTTTTGACCCATAAAGTGCCTCTTGCTCTGCTATCAGCTGACCCTGCAATTTCTTCTGATCCTAGAAGAGAGAAACAGCCAAGACAAGTCAAAATTAGCAATATTGTGTACGAAAAAATCCATGATACGCACCAAAGAAATAGAATCAACATATGCAATGCTCTGTTAAAAGACATTTGGTAATATGTAGTTTGATAGAGTAAATGAAAGGTCCATACCCTCTGCCTCCGTCTTTCTTCCTCTTTCTCCTGGCGTAATATGGTATACTCTTCAAGCATGGCAAGAAGGCGAATCTGGAAATTTTTTTAGTAAGTAGTTCAGCGAAAATTCATGCACAAAAACAAGTGATTATGCACAAGAGAAATTGGTGAAACCAAGCAGTCATGACATAAAACTTGAGCAACTTACACCATCATACAAGAACTCAGCGCCTCTTTCCTTTTCCCATGCCATGGTTTTTGAAGCCAATGCCTCCACCATACCTGGACCACATGGAAAGAGCAACTTACTATGAGATGAGAACCAAAGTATCTAAAATACTAATCATGTCAATGGTGTGCTGCAAGGTAAAGAAAGCTCTTTAACAAGTGGACCATAAGGCCCCTCACAATCAAAATAAAAGCTCATTTTTGCCTCCGTAAGTCCTGGGAAAACAAATTAAATATAAAAGCAGCCCATATAAAAGTTTACAAAAGGCTGACAATTTGACAAGTGAAGCAAGGTCTAATGTTCCTAAAACAAAACCAGGCTGATTCTATCACATCTGTCAGATGTAGGTTGTCAACTACAGGAAGGGAATATACCTGGAAGTTTATTAACCAAAGAACGAGCTTTTTCAGCACGCTTCAGGGTAAGATGAGTTCCTCTCCCTGCACTGTATCGATTTTCATCCTGTGTAATGCCACCAAGTGAGAATCAAGCAATAAAATTAAGAAATTATGAAGCAAACACATAAAGCAATGATTTGGAAACTCAACCTTGTTGTACTCCTCAAGCCAGCACTCCTCCTCACATGCAGTCAACCATTTCTCAACCTTTTCAAGGATTTCCTTCCTGCTAAAAGCTTCTTCCTTAACGTTTCCTATTTGAAATTCAATCTGCTCAAGGACACTAGCAGGGTCCACATTTCCTGCAATAGCATGGAGCTATGCGCAATAAATGCTAAAATGCTACTAGCATTAAAAGTTAAAATGATGTAATATCATAAAGACAAGTACCAGATTCTATGACTTCTATAGCATATTCTGTTGCAGTATCTGCTTCTGGAATAATATGTGTCTTTCTACAGATCTCTTCCAGCTCTGATCTCTTCTTCAGAACAAGATCTTTCATCTTGCTTGATTTCAACTCTTCCAACCGAGAGACTTCTGCCTCAACCTGCAATTTGAAGACTTTTAACATTAAATATCTAAACTTCTATGAGAATTCAAACCAAGAGATCAAAATAACAATAATACTAAAAAAACAAACAATTCAGAAATGTTTGCTACCCACATAATTGATGAAGTCCACAGATAGAGTGTTTGGCTCAGTGATTTCATGTTCTGAAGCAGCTATGTTACAGGTAACATTCTGGAACATTTGCTGCTCTTCAATTGGAGTATCCATCAAATTCCAAAGCTCCAACATTGTAGTTGCAAGATCTTGGAGCTGTCATCACTCATGGCACAATGTTGATCAATAACAAAACTTTCTGGATGAAAAGTAGACTTAAAATTACACAAAAATTACCTTCTGCATTCTTTGTATTTTAATCTCTCTCAATTTGAGTATTGCAGTAGCCAAATGCTGAATTGTATCATTATTGATGTTCCTTGATCCTTCAGTAACACCAAAACTTGGATGAACCTCTGTAACTGTGTGCTTGAAATCCATACCAAGCACCAAGCAAAGTGAGTTTAAAGTATCAAGATGCTCCTGAACCTGCTTCAAGCGGTCACTCTGCAGAAAGAAAAAAGATCAATTAGTAATATTAAGATTCTAAGAAGTAATACATAAAATTAGAATGTGGAGGAGAAAGGAAACAAACTCAAACCTTCTCTTTTTGAAGTGCATGCAGCTGTCTATGCAACTCTTCAAGTTTTCTCAAAGACAGATCAGTTTCATCAACAAATATACGAGCAGCAGACCCATATATCTCATTTGTGATCTTCTGTATTTCCTCTACAACTTCAAGGAACTGATTTCTTCTGTCTAATTTCCTCTTCTGCATCTCCTCAAGTTGTGGAAGGATTCTTTGAATTTCTTCCTTCAAGCTTCCAGCAGTTTGTTCAGCCTGAAATAAATAATACAAACTGAGAGAGAGAGCCAGCCCAATTCCTAGGTAGTTGTAGTCTGTCTTGAAAACTGTTGTAATCCTCAAATTTTTATAAAATGTTGCTTTAGAAGAAACAGATCAGCCAGCTGCTCTGACCAAATTTCTACTTTTGCTACAGGTGTATTTTATTTATGGAAAAAGACCGTTTATCTTTTTGTTTTGCTTTTTTTTTTTTTTTGGAAAGAAGGGGGATTTAGAGATATGCAAACAAATTCATATGACAATTGAAAAACAACATTTATTTGAAAATGAATTTTCATGTTTTATATCTTATATAATAATTTACATATTAATTCATTTTAGACAAAGTGAAACCATTGTGAAAATTTTCAAAACTCTATTGTTTTAGAATTCATTTGCAAATTCCCAATTTTGATTGAATTTGATGCATATATTTGAATTATAGGTATAGAATTCCAAATGAAAAATTTGAGGTCTGAAATATTCAATGGAACTTGTTTGTTCCAATGCCTTTAGAAGTAACATTGTCTGCATGCTAAGATTAGTTTCATCACACAAATTGCCACCGACGGAATATTGTTAATACTTTTACATAATTATGGTAATTCATAATTTCTATCTGTGTTAAAAAGAAAATAAAAATTAAATTCTACTTCACAATGCTTTAAAACGCCTTGACAGAAAATTTTAGTTGGAAATAAACCACATTAATAACTACAAAAAGAGGAAAAAGTCAATATTACTTCATTCTCACCTGCCTAATATGTACAGGTCGCTCTCCCATAGCAGAACAGATAGCCGCAAGTTCAGCTTCAGAATCAGCAATTGCTTGCCTTAGCTGAGCTCTATTCCTGTTTGCCTGATCGACCTTTCTTCTGTATACTTCAAGACACTCTTGTTCAAGCTCAAGCAGTATTCTATCTCTATCAGTATTTAACTCCCCAACCTCATCCCAAATGATCTTATTATCATGATGGAATACGGAAAAAAAAAAAAAAAAGTTCAGTATCTGAAGTAAGCAAAAGAGTATATGGTATCTTTTTATCTTAAAATTTTATAAACCTGCAACTCATAAAGGAGGGATCCACAGGTTGTTTCCACTTGCAGAAGTGGATCATTCTGAAGATTAGACATGTCAATAGAACTTGTGCCTGCCCAGAAGAAGAAGTTATGAAAACATTGAATAGAAATAAATCAACAGTTGGTAAACAGCAAATCAAACACGTAAACACATGAATGTTGGTGCCTTTTCCCCTAATGCATTTTCAATTGCCGTTCAATTCCAGCTCAACCACATTATTAAAATAATATACCAGTACAGAACAATAACTGCGTCTGTTTCAATCACGAGGAAACCATAATCCAGGGAAGGAGAGGAATTTTTTGAAGCTAAATGCAAAATTTCATAATGTGATAACGAAAAACAAATGAAATTGACTTGATTTGGTTTTTCTTCCTTTTGCAACATTTTTCTGGGCAACTAAACTGGTAATTAACAAAAATAAGAAAAATGGAATAGAAACGTGAGTGGAAATCTGAGGAGAAACAGAAACCTGAACAATTGAGAGGTGGCAGAGCAGTTTTGGTAAGATTTCCTTTCCTCTGGAGAAAATTGAGGAAAATTCTTCTCTTTTTTTACCTTGAGCAATTTCTTCACACAAATCTTCAAAATGGGTGAAACAGACGAGTAATTTGCGTAAAATATTAGGTGCAAGATGAAATTTTCTTTTAGAAATGCAGCGATTGTGAAAGACCAGTTTCTTGGTTGAGATTGAAGAGCGATGAGCCAAGTTTCTCAATTTCTCGTTTGAATCATCAAGAATAGTGAAGTTTCATAGCAGAGGGACGGTGCGCATAAAGAGAGAGGGAGAGCTTTTTTAGATTTGAATTTTGAAATGAGAGGCAGATTTTTTAAAGCTTTTGTTTCATTTTGGGCGAAATACTGTTACGTTAACGCCTAACCAGACCCGGTTTGAATCCAAATTTCAAACAATTTGTTTTAATTTTAAATTAAAATTAATCAATTCTCTTAAACTTTGAAACATAATTATTGGTTTTGATTTGATTCATTCTGTTGAGTTTTGACCACTAATTTTAAATTATTTTAAATTTTATTTTTATTATTTTTATCCCTCTAATTTTTTAATAAAAATTTTATAATAAAAATTATTAAAATATATATATAATTAATATATATTAATATCTCATAAATTTTAATTATTTATTATATTTTACATATAATAAAATAATATTACGTGTCAGATTTTGTCACCCGTTTAGTTATGTAATAATAATATAAAAGAAACAGATTCTACTAATACTTTTTATATTTTTAAATTATAAAATTATTTTTTTATATAAACAGCTTTAAATTTTAGTCCAAAACAGAGTGAAATCAAGAAATTAAATTAATGGAAAAAACTAAATTCGTCTTTAATTTGCTATTAAATTCGAGAGTTTATAATAAAACTTATTGATAATTATAAAATCATTTTATTAATAAATAACTATTATTATCACTTAACGCTAAAAAAAATTGCTAAAAATATCTTCATTTAAATATCAACTTTTTCATTCAAATAATTACACTTTTGATGATCAAATTTTAATTAAATCCAAAAATAAAACAAATAAATAATTTGAAACAAATTAATTATTAATAAGAATAAGTCACATTGACAAAAATATCACATTTAATAAATTAATAAATAATGAAATTTCTTTTCTCCAATAAAATTTAAAGGTATTTTAGGGATTAATAAAATATTTACACTATTTAATCAGACAATACCTATTAATTAACCAAAAAAAAGTCCCAAAATTTAACAGAAATGCTTTACATTTAACAAAATTAAATTATATAAATATTTTTATTCAATTTTAAAATAATAAAAACTTAATAACAATTATAACTAAAATAATAAAATATCTCTCTGCATTGCAATAAAATTTAAATAATTTTTAAACGAAGTCTTATTTATAATTATAAATTATTTTTATTTAAAATGAAATATAATAAAATAAAATAAAATAATTTATTGAAATCAAATTAATTTGAATAAAATAACTATTTATTTAGAGAAAAATTCAATATTTATTCCTTTTCTTTTTTTAATTTTTTATGTTCTAACCTATTATCATCCTTTCATACTTTCACATTAATAGTTGAAACTAATCATGGAAAAATATTAGACATCAAGAGAAAAAGCTTCACATTATTGTCTTCTCAGTCATTTGTTTCATAAAAAATAATTTATATATAAAAAATCTTTTTTATTTTTTACTATTTAATTATAATATAAAATTAATGATATATATTTATTTTATATCCATATAATTATTTTTATATTCTAATAAAATAATTAAAAATCTAAAAATAAAAAATAATTTTAATTTTTTAAAAAAAAAATCATTTTCCTTAAAATAACTTAATTCTTTCTTTTATCAAGAAAATATTTCTCGTTATCTAATTTTCTGAATACTCCAAACGCTGAAAAATGTGAAAAATATCTAATTTTCTGAATACTCCAAACGCTGAAAAATGCGAAAAATATTTTCTAAAAAAATATTTAACGTGAAACAAAAGAAGCCTTAGTTTATTAAAAATATTATTCACATTTTATTAATGTTGGATGTCAGCAAAATGTTAGATTCAATATTAAAAATGCACATATTTATTATATTAAATTTTTATATATTATACATAGACAAAAATTTCATGGGCGATAGGTCAAATTTACCAGCTGCATTGGACATTTGATATAAGCTGCAGACCATGTAGAACAATGTGCATACAGCATTATCTAATGGATTTTCAGCTCTAATACTCTATCCAAGAGATATTGGATCTAATGAAACACCAGTAAACAGCTAATCTGAAGCAAAAAACTGAGACCGTTAGTGTCTAATGATAATATACATCTGCAGCAGAACCGATTGAAGCTCTCCATCTAACATGCAAAAAGTTCGACGCAATCTTCCACTCCAAATTTCAATAATTATCAGATGGTGGCCTATAAGTACGAGTGACACGAATCTGAGGCAAACACAACAAACTTTGCGGCAATCAAAGAAACAGATTTGAACAATAATATTCACTGTGAAACCAAGTGACACTCAGGCTGTTCCATACACAATTGCATTTATATAATTAATTTGTCTTGCCTTATGTTCATTGGACCTGTTCAAGAATTCTACTGCTTGGTAAAAGTTTTCTCATTTTAATTTCTCTTCTATTAAAAAGATGTAAAGCTTGAAACTAAATTATGTCATTTTAAAATACAATTATCCGTTCATGGGAAGGTTAGAGTTTCGAAGATGGGTATTCATTAGCAAACGTTTGGTATATAAAGATAATTATACTTATTTTTCACATACAAAAATATGAAATTCAGACTCACGTGACAAGCCAAAAACCTGAAAAAATCACTAATGAAACACTGCATCTAGAGGCCTATTTATTCCAAAATTTAGACAAAAATGGAATTGTGATGCTGGGATCTGGGGTAGAGATGGGCGATATTTTAGTAATTTAATAGGTAAATCAATGTTTCAACAAATACTTGTTTGTTAAATTGACATAATTTAGATTCAAGCTTTACATCTTTTTGATAGAGGAGAAATTAAAATGAGAGAACTTATATCTAGCAGTAAAATTCTTGAACAGGTCCAGTGCACTTATAGTAAAAAAACAAGTATTATCATCGTACACTGCAAAATAAAGCACGGTGACAACAACAAATGCTTAGAAGTAAACAGCCATGACAATATATTACCTCAGCAAAAGCATAAATTGCACGCAAGATTCTAGCATAATCAGTTCCTAGCATTTGTATAACAACATCTGCCAGAAATGTTCCCCACATCCTGCACAAGAAAACAAAATAAATGAAATGGTCATGATCAAGTTTTAGTTTTCCTGAACAAAAGAATTCCTCAAATAAGCCAAATGTGGTGGAAATTGTTAAGCAGAAAGCAAGCAAAAATTTTAGCATAATTACTTCAAAAAATGAGTTTCCTCCGTCTCAACAACAGCTTGATGTTGTAGTATTAACCTATGTCATCTAGATCTACATAGAAGAAGCAATCACAAAAGCCTAAGACAAGAGAAAGGAGTACACGACTCCAAATTTGAATGTCTGGTTGTGATTAAGCAGAGTGTCACTTGGCTTGATAAAAGCAATCTAACAGAATAGCCCAGGTTTAGTCAAATTGCAGAACGGTGAGGGGAACAGAAAATGGGTAAAAAAAAAAAAAAACTGAAAGGGAAGAACACAAGCGAGAAACACTCATCCCACATGCAATTTAGCAACTCTATGTTGGTCAAGATGCCACTCATCAGGCACATAAAAAACAGCTTGAACACTACAAGAAGCTTGAAGAAATATTTAAAACCTTTTTTAAGACCATAATAGACTGATCTTAACCGATAAAGCCCAAAATTGACAACAGTTGCTTTGGTCAAAGCAAAATTAACCACTTGTATGCATCTCCAGCCATGAAAGTCTCAAGTACAAGCAACATATGAGTTGGTTGCTTTAAACATATAACCATCATTAATGAGGAAATTAGCATAGCATAATCTCAACAACTACCATTATTTACCTCCGAAAAATGATATCAATATCATAACAAGTATAAAAGGTAATGTTCATTGTACTATAGTCTACCACCAGTGACCTACTATGCCACTTGAGAACCAACAAACTTTCCCTTTTGGACCAGCTTATACCTTTTGCACATGTTGCAATTATCTTTTTCTATAGGCCCATCAATTAACCTGAAATTTCTGTAAAATTACAACAGATGGGGGCTGTGGTTTGAAAATAGAGGCTAGGGTTTGCAAATCCTTGCCTTATATATATATATATATATATATATATTTTGTGATATGGATGGTTGAGATCATTTGAAATAGATGGGTAGGATTTAGTTAAATGTTTAGTTAAAAAAAAAAAAAAGGGAAACCAACAGTGGCAAGATTAGCATCTTAGGTTTTAAGTAGTTTTTAAATTTAATTTATTTCTGTTTGGTTCTTTTTTTTCGAAATGTTTTAAAGCCAAACTGAACTGAATCTAAAAACTGAATTATTTTAAACGAAACTGAATTTCCTATTAAACCGAACCAAATTTCCAAATTGAATCAGTTCGGTTGGTTTTTTTCAGTTTGAACTTTGAACTGAATACTGCTCACCCTTAGTTTCAGCAACAAACAAACAGTTGGCCATTTAGACTTGAAAACATATTTTAGGTTAATTTTGAAAGGAAGACCGCTGAAATGAGCTAGGATATCAAATTTATTTCAATGATTTGTGTGGAAACAAAACACCCCAAAAACTTGCTTTCTAATTAACCACTTCCACGAACCATCAAAACTTTAACCATTATAGGGATGCATAAATGCCTCACATATCAAAGCTGCAGGGAAGGTGGGTAAACACTTCATGAACTCAATGGATAAAACAAATTTGATTTGCAAATTTATTAAAAATACTTAGAATCTATGGAACAACAATGGTCTATGGAATTTCATATGTTCAAGAAATAAACAATTAAGCAATTAATTGCAAGATCATCCAACTGCTTAGATATCATTGTCAACGAGTAGAGAGTGTCATGAACAAAAGCCGATCTCATCAATAATCAAACAACATTAAAAACAAGCATGCAAAACTTGTATATTTGAGCACTAAAGTTGCTCCAATTGCCTAACTAAATAAAAGTAATAGCGTCATATAGGTATTATATTTGCAAACAGGACTTCCTGCAATGCACATAATATGTAACATACCATACCATAATAAATATGGGACTAAGAGAATTGCAATCCTAATTGACCTAAGCCATAAGAAAACCATGGAGTTTCAATTGTCATGACGTTCAAATCCATATTACTACTGTCCTCAAGTATGCATGTCATGTCCATCTTCTAGAAAGTGTTCACATAGATTTGCTTTATCATCAACCATACAAACCTAGGATTTTATATGAAGAAAACAAAGATAAAACACAATAACAAACCTCAATGCAAGTGACGAAGAATAAGCAAAGATTGGAAACAAACAAAGGTTGAACATTTATAAGTTGTTTTATAGTTGCAAAAGAGATCATTACAATGGACCAAGTAATGACATCATGCTCCTAAAACCAAGATATCTTGACGCGGCTCCAGCAAAACCCTGTCAATAGCCAAAAGAATCAAAAATAATAACGTAAAAGAACGGTAACATTGATTCTACTTTAATAAAACAGATCAAAAATATATAATTAAAAAATTACCCTAAAACCACACACCAGGTTGCTAAAATTATTTTAGCCATTAACTGTTTCAATTACTGCATTAACAGGGGAAATGTTCAAAAATGCAATTTATAATTTACCTCCAACACTTAAAAGATAAAAATTTTTGTGTCACGTTAGTACTATGAGGCTTAATATATTGAAAACTTTTATAAAACTTTTTGTTAATATCATGAAAATTACAATTTATATACTGTCCATATGAAATAAAATGACAATTAGATTGGTACATTATCCATGCAATAATTACATAAATGACCATATAGTATCAAATTTAATGGCACATTTAAAATTTTGAAAAAATAAATAAATAAAATTATACTTTAGATAAAAGAAATAAAACATGCAAAAAATGGATTTTTTTTCTATGCATATTACAAAAATTGTTAATAAAGAATTTGGTTTTATATTATCAGTTACTTTACGAATAGAGATGCTATTTCAACATAATTTTCATGATGTTGCTCAAAATAGTACTAAAATGAAAAAAGATGGAACCTCATGTTACTAAAATAACCCAAAAAAATTACTCTATATCTAAGTGTCAAACCCTCTAAACCACATGTTACATTTCTAAACTTTTCCACTAACAAACTAAAATTTTAGATTATCCACATCCTGTAAAAATATTTTCTAATTAATAAAATCTCAATTTATACTAATTACTAAACATAAAATTCTAGTACATACTACTTAAGTTCTAAAGTAACCAATACAGCAAATCCTAGTTTAATAGCATCAAGGTAATTGATTCATTTAAATGTCAACAAACCAGCCTTAAAATTTGAAATTTTAACAGCAGTGGCAGGACCAACCACTTTAAGCACATATCCCAAACTACGATTAGATCATTTTATAAAAATATTATAATTGTCATGATATAATCACCTGCTTTGCTGCAAGCAAGGCTGCTCTGGACTCCAAGTTAACCGCAGCTAATTGTCCACCCTGTGTACAAGGAATGATATGGATACATGATGCTGTCTTTTGCTAACACACACACACACACACACACACACACACACACACACACACACACGGTTGTAGGAAGATGGCCAACAAACTCAACAAATTAGGTGATGCCAAATTATATGGAAAAGAAGCTGTCATTTAATCATGAAGAACTAAAACAAAATCTCGCCAATATATTTACGATGTGGGCAAGCATAAGAGCTGCAAGTGAACAAAACACCTCATTAATACTGACTAGGGCATTGGGCTTCACTATAGGCTGGTAGAGTCATCAAGCATGGGGAAAAGTAAAGGCTGGGCACCCTGCTAAGGCTCAATTGAAGCTGAAGCCAAGCTTGTATGTTTTTTCTATTGATTCTATTTTAAAGGCTAGATAATAGTAGTTGGCCACGAGGGCCACATTGTGTCATAAGAGATGTCCGTTAAGGCCCAGGGTGGATTATTGGTGTAAATCTCTAGGCCTGGAGGGAAATCACCCAAGTCCTAATGTCATGTCAATTCCCTAGGACTATGACACTGAGCAAGTACCTTCTTGATGACTTCCTTTTTGACTTGATAGTTGGCAGCTTCTAGAAACAACTTCCCAGATAATTTCCTTGAAAACTATAACAAAATCAAACTAGCTTAGGGGCACAAGAAAAGAATCAAATCAAATAAACAAACAATAAGAAGTCCATCTCTTACTAATTGATAAAATCTTGACAATGTAAACATTCCACCACTCTACAAAGAGAATGGAAAAGAAGAAAAGAAGTTAAAAGGGGGGAATCCATACCGTTTTTAAGTATTAAAAAAATCTATAAATTAAGTTATTACGTATGAATACCTTCAAAATCATTGATTGGAGCTCTGCTAACCCAAGTTTTCGAGCAGCAAGGGCTGGTCCCTTCCACTGCCTAGGTCCAAGTTCAAGACTGCCTTGATCATTGGTAACCGTAGATGATTCCCATAAGCATAGAAAAGTATCTGATTCTTCACTATATGAACCAAATAGCAATTTTAGGTCACTATAAAGCACTACAAATAAAGAAATATAATTTATTCATCCACATGTAAATTATTTTCTTCGAAATGATGACCCTTTAAGATATTACACCAAATGGCATCAACAGTGAACAGCTAATAACTATCCATCCATGAGACAAAGGAAATATAAGAGGTCAATTACATCAACTCTGGAGTTCTAACAAGAAGGTAGAATACCAACAAATTCTTGTGGCTTTGTTTAATTGTGGAAGACAAGTTCTATTTTCATTTCCCAATTTTCTAATTTTTCATTTTCAAATCGAAAGTTGGAAAACAAGAAAATATGTTCATTTGTTCTTTTTCAATTCACCATTTTCATTTTCACTCTATAAATATTATTTGTTAAATAATTATTATTTTATTAAAAATATTAATTATTTCATGGTCTAATCACTCAAATATAAATTTTTTAATCTATTTCAACCCAACTAGTTTGGTATTAAGGCTTAGTTGTAGTTGTTGTTGTTGTTGTTATTGTTTTTGTTGTAGATGTATATTTCAAATATAAAACTAGTAAATACCATGACAAGTATTAAAATAATATGTAGTGCAACATTTTAAAATTAAGATAAAATTTATATATTAATAAGCAAGTTGTTAAAAAAAAGTGAAGAAATAGCATTAAGTATGATCTTATCTTTTTATTTAAAAAATAATAATTGCCTAATATTTTAATTTAAAATTATTATAATATATACTTCATAAAAAAAGTAAAAGTAATCACAAATATATTTCACAATTGAAATTTTAGAATAAGTTTTCTTTTATTATTACCGTTTACCAACAAGTTTTTTTTTTTTTAAATATTACTAGAACCTCAGAGAAATTGCAAAAGTGGTATGGAACAATGGAAAAAATAATAGATGATGTTAAGCTATTGATTATTTATTTATCATGCTTGTCCACAAAACAATACAATTATGTGAATAATACTTCATTACTATTGTCGTAAAATCTGGTATCCATTCTAACCAATGAGTTTCTATATGATTATGATCACAAATTCAATTACATGGGAACCAAGCATATGAATACTTCTACACTAGGTGACCAAGAAAAAAACCACAATTCTCAAGTAAGAATTTAGCAAAGTGATAAGCAATAAAAAGGAAAAAGTACCTTGAATAATCTTGAACTAGATGAAGGAAAATTTCTGCTTCTAGGTCTTCAGTTGACAATTTTCTAGAACAAGGAATATTTAACTTTTTCCGAACAGCAAGCAATACATTTCTATATGAAGGCCTCCAACCCCTGCCATAAGATACAACGAAACACAATTTAAACATAACAGTCAATTTGTAGTCATGCTGCAATATAAATTTTGGTGCAACTATAAATATGCTCATTTGTGACTTGAGATCATGATTTAGATAGGGGTGGGGCCAAATCAAGCTACTTGTAAACTATTTGGACTTGACTCGCGAGTATTCAAGCTAAACTGCATTGTAATGAAGTCAAGCTCATGCTCAAGTAGCTACACTAGAGTTAAGCTAAGTTTGATGATTTCAATTACTCAGCTTAAAGAGGCTTAAGAGCCTACCTGAGCATCCAAATTTTTATTTATTTTATATTATGTGAAATTTAAATGATAATTTATCATATTTGTCATTTTATGATCACAGTCACAATATAAAGAGAAACCCTAGATTGAGCTCACACCCAAGCCAATTCAAGTTTGTTCAAGCTTGAATTCAAGAACAATAAAAAACTTAAGCCCCTTTATGACCACTAAATGAAGCTTGAGTGTCCTGGGAATGCATTCAAGGTGAGTTCAAATATGAAAAATATAAATCAATCAAGTTCTTGCTAAGTTTTGAGAAAAAGTTGAGTTTATATAGTGCGCCATATCAATGGCTCACTTGGCCTGATTAAAAGTTCCTGCCACTCAATCACAAATATAGCCTCCTTCTAATATAAGGAAAAAGGTTACATATCAAACCAAGCCAAAGTTCCCAAGGCATAAGTAACACTCACCCCTTTTATGGTAGCACATATATTTGTGAATCAGGAATTTCCATTCTATTGTTTTTCAATTTACAACAATCTAAAGGGTGAATGAGTTATTGAACCAAAGAAGTTGGCTAAGTCATAGAAATAATGGTAGATGAATATTTGAAACTCACAAGATTATCTATAAATGACCGTGAAATTCAAGTTCAAATACCTTATAGTTGACCTGGCATCAGCAGCAAGGAATAGGAATCGGGACTCCAGAGCTTCTATGAAAGCTTCCCGCTCTGCCAGGTCTTCCTCGATTATGGCATAATCAATGTCTACTCTCCTCCCGGTAATGGATTTTAGCAAAGGACTGAAGTAACTGAACAGGGGAAAGAAAAGTTTCATTTTTAACTTCCTCATGGAAAATTTTCATGTAATACCAAATCAAATCCGAGTTTGAGTTCCATAGAAGACCTGGGACCAAATAGAATTCTCTCGAGCTCATACAATTCCGAATCAGTAGCAAGTTCAAGCACCGGCCGGAGATCAGGATCAAATGCACCTGTAATTCCAGACTATAAAAGGAATTTATATGCATGCATATCAGTGAAAAGCCAAACCCAGAAGGAAAGAGTGGAGAGGAATTTCACCTTGGCCTTTTTTTGATATTCCTCCGAGAGAACAACGGGCAAGCCCTACAATCCTCCTATTCCCAATGGAGTTGAGAATCTGCAAGACATCAATATTTCTGTTTGGTTAGCAAGAAAATGCAGGAAAAAGAAGAACAAGTGTATGCGCGTCTAAGTAACTCTTTCTTACTGGGAGAGCATGTCTGGTACCGGCAGTGGGTGTGGAAGTGATTGTGAAAGCCAAGGAGACGTGAAGAGCCAAAGCAGAAGAGGTACTGATAGCCATTTCTGCCAATCTCCAAACAATTCAACCACTCATTCTTAAAACCAAGTACAATCAGTCTGAGTTTTCACCCATTATCTGTTTGTTGATAGGTTAGACTGAGTTTTTTGTTCAGCAGTCGCGTCCAGCCAACGACAAAAATAGGGGGCCAATGCGAGCGAGAGTAGTAGAATTACTCTGGAGCGAGAATGGTTCCTCCAATTATTTTAAGCATTAATTTAATTTCCATTTAATTGATATAATTTAAAAAGTATAATTATATATATTTTTTTAATATAAAATTTATAATCCTATAACAATAATTTATCTCCTTTAAATATATTATTTAATAAAAAATTAAATTTAAATTATAATCTTTTAAAATAAAAAAATAATTAATTAATTTTATTAAAGTATAGATATTAAATAATAATTTTTCTAAAGAATGAATTACAATGGAGTCCTCGTTTCTTGCTTGTGATTCTAAATTAGAATAATATTTTACTCAAATTATAAACCAATGCAGGCATTTGCTTTTTCTTGTGGCATTTAAACCCAAATGGCAGGTATCTTTATAATAGATAGGGTGTGAACTGTTTATGTAATATCCCTAAAAATTCTAGAAGATTGATAAAAAAAATAATAATAATTCAGACTTTTGAGAACTTTGTCAAAGTTTCACAATTTTTTAAAACTAGTAAGATACTTGATGAATTTTCAAATTTTATGGGGAAAAAATATAAAAATCAACTAGGCCATTGATTTAGGGGCTGAGTGAAATTCAATTTAAACAAAAAAAAAAAATGATCAAACCATTTTAATTCAAAATTCAGTTCAGCCTTTTTAACAAATTGATTCAATACTAAACAATTTTAATTAAATTGAAATTGAACCACAATTTAATAGAAATGCTGTTTTTTGAGGTTTATATTTACAATTACATATTAAGGTTATCTTATTCTCAATTCCTCACCTAATTTGGCGCCATCAACTCCTGCTGTTCTCTTTTCTTCCCTTAAGACCTCGACTTCTCCTATAGTCTTGCTATCCTCTTAGTCATCTCCTCATCCTAACTCCTCTCCTCTGATTATGGTGTTGCATTTTCTTATCATCCTAATCTAAATATTCATAATCAATAGGAAAACCAGTGATATAGCCCTCCAAAATATATACTTAATCTATAGACTTTAGTTATTGGATAGCTCATAAGCTAACCGCATTAGCGGTTTAGCCATAAGTAGATTAATCAATTCAGTTCGATCATAAAGTAAATCGGTTAGTTTGGTTTAACTATAAGTAGATCAGCCAACTCGAGTCGACCATAGGTAGATCAGTTAGCTTAACTCGGCCAGCTCGACTCGGTCATAAGTAACAAGTAAATAGACCAAATTGATTCAACTATAAATAGATTGGCTTAGCTAAAAGTAGATTTACTAGCTTGACTTAGCCACAAATAGATCAACTTAACCACATGTAGACAAATATTAGCTACTCGTAGTTCATATGAACAAAACAAAGCTCAAGCTAATTTAGACAAGTAATTCATCCAAACAGAGCTCACCCAACCAAGTAGCCCAGATAGTAGCTCATCCAAACACATCACCAAGGACAATGCCGATAATATGCATTTTAAATGAAAACATATCCCTCTGATTATGCTAGCTAATTATTATACAATTGATTTTCTATAACCAACTACCATTTGAAACCTTTATAAAATAATCACATCATAATAACAAGTTATATTATTCTCTCTTATCAATATGATATATTATTCTATTATATCAGCTTTAATTTAATCGTTATTGTAATGCCCTCACTTTAGATAGTTTCATACATTCTACTATTTCGATAACTTATGTCTATTTGGACAGTCAGGATGTCTGGAACTATACTTAGACTAGAGTGAGAAGTTATACATTGGTTGAATAAAGATCAAGTAAAGTTAAAGGAAAATAAAAGAAGCGAAGTGCAAATCGGTTAAATGAGCAGGAGGTCCCGGTGATGGATGACCTTACGGGGAAGTAACTGAAAGTTCAGTTGCTACCCCACACTCATGAGGAACTCTATGGGACATTTATTTAGGACTTAATTGAAGGATTAATGACAATGAAAATGTTGAGAAAATGTAAGGAAACCAATGCCAATCGGTAAAGGCAATTATAACTTGATGAACTCAAGAAGGGCATTTTAGTCATTTCATTTGAAGAGTTGATTTTTAACCAAAATGTTAATTAAATTAAGTGAAATTAATGTGTTGAAATATGAAGAAATTTTGATGAAAATTCAAGTAGAAATAAATAAAGAAAAGAAAAGAAAAGGAATTGCCAATTTTAATTACATTTATAATGTAACTATGACATAAGCATGACCTAATAAAAAGCTACCATCAAATGAGAATTAGACAACTTCTCCCCATTTATTTTTAATTCAAAAAGTCTTCTTTTTCAACCAACAATTATGTCGTCCAAACTTCTCTTTCAATTTCTTTCATTCTTTCTTCTATTTCCACCATTGATACGCCAAATCTAAGCTTCCAAATACCTACCTTTCTTCACCAAATTTAGTGAAAACCTTGAGAAAAGTCCATAGCCAGCCTTGAAGTGAAGAAAACACACCAAATTTCCAAGTGAGAAATCTGGCTAGAAGTGGAATACAAGGGGGAAGTGGAGTTTGATTGAAGTGAAGGGTGATTGAAGGTTGTTTAAAGCCAAGGAGTAAGGTTAATGCTGTGATTATCTCTTAATTTGGAAGTTCTGAATAATTTTCTGTTAGGGTTTGGTATATTTGGGGATTTTCTTATTTGTGCCCTAATTGTTGTGATTAATTATGTATTATGAACTTTGGATGAATGATTGTTGAGGATATGTTGATGAATTGATGGAAGTATGGATTGATTGTGGAGGTGTGTGTGAAATTTGGATTCTGGATAGCTTGAGTTCTATGAACTTAATTACCTATAACTTGAGTTATATAACTCAAAATGAAGTGAAATTTATACCAAATTAAAGACAAGACATAAATCTACAATACTTGTGTTTTGACCGAGACCAAAATCCCAAAGTAATTTGGTTGAAAATTTTGAGGAAGTCGGAAGTGTTAAAACTGGAATTTCCTAGAACTCCAGTAAATTGCATTGTGACGATAGTGTATAAAATAGGGCCTAAGTTTCTCTGTAGAACTTCAAATGAGATGATTCAAAATGATATGGAAAGCTAAGACATAGACCTATAAATTTGATTTAGAGACCTTACTCAAATTCTGAACCTAACTCAACCAATTTGCTAGACCAAATTAGTCAAACAAACCTGACCAGAACCAAACCTGACCTGAAAATCCTGAGTTTCAGGATACTCGATCAGTTGTGGCAAAAATGTTGTAACTTAGCCTATAAAACTGAAAATACAGTGATTCAAAGCCAAAATCCTCATAAGACCTATAGCTACAATTTTTATGTTTTGACCATAACCCATAACCAAATGCAACTTAGGGAAATTGCAAGGAGAAGTCAGGAATTCCCAACCTGAAATTCCTGCACCTGGACAGATGTGCCATTTGACACCTGAATGGTAAATAGACCATAACGTCCACTAGAAAACTTCAATTGAAATGAGCCAAACTGATCTAAAAACTTAAGAAATAGACTACAACTTTGGTTTAGAAACCTTACTCAAATTTTGAGTGTAAGACCCTTAGATATTAATTCTAAGACAAACCTGAAATCCTGGAGTTACAAGATCTAGGAGTAAGGGTTAGCTAATTGGCTATAACTCATCCTACACAACTTCAAATTTAGAAATTCTTGAACCTGTGTAACCACGAGACACAAGGAAACAACTCATATGAAAAACACTAAGCCAAATTGTCACACCTTACCTCTCTGTAAGGCATAATATGATCCCATAGAATACCTAATGAACTACCGTACTTCACCTAAAGATAACTCATTAAGTACCCTACAAGGAATTTTAAAACAATTTTCTTATTTTTAATAAGTGGTGAGCATTTTCTAATAGGTATTTAAAACATTTAGTTAAAATTAAAAATTAGTTAATATTTTTGGCCCATTTTATTTTTCCGCAAATTTTATAAAAATTTTGACAGAGTTCCGTTTATATTTTGAGAAAACAGTTCTTCAAATACCTGTAAAAAGCACTTCTAAAAGTGTTTTCTCAACAACTACTTCAATTTCACAATCAAACTCAATCCATTTCAACAACTCCATAATCATTTCAATCAATTTCTCAAGTTTAAAATTCAATAATCCTCAAAAATACTAGCAATACATTTCATTCAAATTAAATAAAATAGTTCCACTCATATTTCATTAGAGACAAAACAATTTATATAACTCCTTACAAAATTTACATCAAAAGAAATACAAATTAAATTTTATTACAAACTTCATACAAATTTTGTACAAGCTGCTCAAGACCCATTTACATATCCATACATTTATATGCAATACATACATCAAAAGAAATATTTACAATTAGGGTATAAATTATACTCGATGACTTCAAGCTGATAGCTCCTCACACCTCAGCTGCTCAGTCTGCTGCTTCTCTAGTCTCTAAATCTGCAACGGCATTAAAGCTATCGCTGAGTACTAAGACTCAGTGGTGCACAATATACTAAAATAATCTTTATGCAAAATATAAATCACATTTATTCAAAAATTTAACTAAACATGAGCATTAAACACAAAACATGAATTATGAGATTTTAATACAAACCAAGTTCATTTCAAAGTATCAAAACACATTTCATAAAACCCACAGTTAGATCATGCCACTCGAAATAAATAGAATCTCAATAGCCAAAGGCTAAAGAGAAATCACATCACAAGGCTAGCTAGCTCAAATATATGGATATCCATTCACATCCTTTTCTACTGGCACACCTCAACACTTCTCCAGAGAAGGAATCAAAATTCAAAACTAATTACCCCTACTAGTCGTGCTAGTGAAGTGTTCAAATATATGGTCATGACACTGTGGTTTCAAAACTTATCTTAACAATTTGCTAAACATTGTCGTTTCAAATAAAAATAATAAATTTCAACACTTTAAATCAAATATCATACGAATGCCATAATCCAATATTTCACATTATTCAAAACAGTATGCAAAAGATGATTATAAAAAGTACACATTGTGCACAAACCTCAAACGAGTCGTCTGTCGGCCTTGACTCGACTCCTTGGGTTCTGTCCCGGTATTCTTTTCCACTGAAACACACAATTTCACAGTGTTTCAGTAACATAACTTAGCATAAATCCAAAAATAAATTCAACTTCACTTTTACTTAGCTCTAACATTTTAAATTCGACGTTCTTGAAATTTTGTGCTTTCGGGTTACTATTCATTGCACTATTTAAGTCAAATTGTTGACTTTCTAAGGCTTAATAGGTATGGGAACTCCAACTTCACTCACATACCACATTTTGGTCACCAAACTTGTTGGTTTTGGTCATTTTCTCAAAACTTAGGTCTTTTAGGCAAAATTGCCAAATTTTTAGTTTTGGTGTCCCTAGTTTCTTGTTTCATTGGTCGTTCTTATCGTTGGAATTTGGCAAAACTTTCTTCATAGAAAATGTTTCCTATTGTCTTAAGTTTATTCTCATTTTTGAATCACCCCAATTGGAGTTTTGTAGCTCAAATTATAGCCAAAATACGATCGCTCATGTCATGCAGAATTTGGTTCTATAGATTTATTGATCCAACTTCGTTCAGCAATTTGATCAAGTTAAGTCCATAATTTGGTCTAATTTTCTTCATATGAAATGTTCTACTATGTTTTAGATTTCCATCAGTTCAAGAAACACCTAAATCGGAGTTTTCTAGAGAGAGTTATAGCCATTGAAACTTTACTGTTCATATGGCAAATCTGCAGTTCTGCAGGTTCAGGTCACAAACTTTGCTCAGTAATTTGATTAGGTTAATGGCATAATTTGGGTTGGTGTTCTTCATGAAAGTTTTAGGTCTATATTCCATCTAACCACTGGTAAAATTTCAGGTCATTTTGACCTGCCTAGCTCGAGTTATGACCAAATGAACAAACACTGTTCATTTGGTCAGTTTGTGCAGAGGCAGACTGTGATTTCTCAACTTTGGTCAATTTGTTCACTGGGTTTTAGTCACTTTTTGGGCATACTTCCTAAATGAAAATTGTGTCATTTAGTGCCTATTTTCATTCCCAATTGGTCTCATACCAATTGTACTTGTAAAATTCCATTTTTGGTCCCTCAAAGTTGACTTTTAGTCATGGTGCATACCCAATCCGAATTTGGCTTTGATTCAAACACTTCTAACACACTTAATTAGGTCACAAATGGCCATTTATTTCCTTACACTATGTCAAAGACATCATTTAGCACTTCTTTACATTTTTAGTCTCTAAACCCTAATGTTCAAAACCCTAATTCACCAACCTCATGCATTTAACTACCTTCAAAGCTTTTAATCCTAACCATTCAACTAACTAAAGTTTCTAAACCCATTCAAACCATTCAAATCATGTAAATCATCCTCATAACCAAGCTGGCCGAAAATCAGTTTAGTCCCTCAACCAATTTTCTTTTCATTTAAGCATATTTCCAAGTATAACTTAACTACTTAAACATAGATTTAAAGAGAAAATGAAGAAGAACACTAACCTTAATTCTTTGATTTACAATCCACCAATTCTTTCACTTTCTTCTTTCTTCTTCTCCCTCAATCTTCTTTTCTAGTGTAGATTGGAAGTTTTTTAGGGTTTAGGGTTTATTTTGAAAGGCTAAAATCAAGTTATGGAAGCTTTATGCATTCATCAATGGTGGTTGCACATTGTGGTGAGGGAGAGAGAGATATGGGACGTCCAAGAAGAAGAAGAAATGAGATGATTTTAAATTTTCTTTTCTTTTCTTTGTTTTTAGTCTTATGAAAGACCAAAAATCCAAATAAGTAAATAACTTAATTTTATTCTTTATGGCATCATGCATGAGGTCATGCATGATGTCATCACCTTTTGACTTTTCCATTTTTTCTTTTCTTTTTTTTCTATTTATTTTTCTATTAGTTCTTTAATTTAATTTTCAATCCCGAAGTTTTATTTTCTCCGATTTTATTTGACAGTTAGGTCAGGAGTCAGCTCTCGAGGTCAATTAACCAAATTGCCCCTCGCTGGTTCATCCCGGTTTGCAATTAATTCCATAATTCTGGCTCCCTGACCTAATTATTTGACTGGCTTAACAGTTATTTTTCATGATTTTCTCTTTTCCACTATGTTTATAAGGGTCCTAAGGACTGCGGCATCACATTTTTACGGTTCGAATTTTGAGTTTAAAATGACTTCGCAGTCGTTCCCAAGAAGGTCACCCATCGCTGTGACTCTCGGATCGTTTAACTTCTTATGTTCTGTTTTCCTTATTTATACTTAACTAATTGAACCTTACTAATTATTTGTGTTTATGGCTTTTCTAGTTGTCTTAGATGTGGTTCTAATCTCCTTAATTGTCCGGACCGACACCGGTCACCGAAACAATGACATATACCAGGCTATACAAATGAGGGTGTTACACAAATTATGGTTGTAACTAGTTCAAATAGCTTGACAAAGTAAAGTTTCAGAATCTGCCTTGTTCTGTAACAGTATTGGTCACTGGATTAGTACTTGGTAAATTATCCATAACTAGAGCTAGAAAACTCTAAATTGAATTATTTAAAAGGAATATTAAAGCAAAGACAATAAGAAATAACTTTCACGAAGTAAGTGTGGTCAAATAACTACTGTAGCTTGGCCTAATATGAGAATGAAGTCAAATTTGAAATTATGAAATTTATGAAACATCATATAAATGAATTGGAATATAGTTGGTATTCAATACCATTAGCTCAATGAACTTGAATGTGAGATGAATATGTATTTGGGAGCCATGTTCCCATCATGATTGAAACAAAAAATGCTATGAAGCATGAATATAAGATGTGATGAGAACATGAGACCTATGAATGCTTAAGAATACTAATTGCCCATGTATGCCTGAACATGTGTGCATGGGTTGGATAAATTGGCATGCCAGTAGGGTTCTGATTTGCAATACTGCTTATGACTTTATGCCATTCTATTATCATGACTTTCATGTCATCCTGTTATCATGGCTTCTAGCCATTCTATTATATGATGATATATATGGCTTTATGCCCGTTTATGACTTTTAAGTCATTCTGTTGATATTATGCCTTCCAGCCATTCTGCATACATGGTTGACATTACGTGTCCCATGGTATGACGGCCCGAGGCACTACGATGTCTGTCGAAAACCCACGTAGCCAGTCCAATTAGTCCGTTATAAGTTACTTGGGCATTGAAAGGTATTAATGAGATTAAATATGCATTGAAACAAGGTAAAGAAATTGAATAATCGAATAGTGTCACCTCTTCATGCAGTGCATTTTGGTAAAGTCCACCAGACCACAGTAGTGTATTTTATACATTATAAATATTCATATAATTTTGTAATGTAAATTATGAATTTATAGAATTATATTTGTATATGATGTAAATTATAAATTTTTGTAGTAAATTGTACATTTATGTAAATAAATGAATTTGAGTATTTCATATATGAATTGAGCATGAATGAATATGTATAGAAATGGTTACATGAATTGAATTTGAGATGATGATAAAAGTATATGAATTGATATGAAATTGTTTTAAATAGATGAATAGTGTAACTCGCCAAATGACCATAAAACAGGGAAAACCCCATCGGTATCTCTATTTAAATATTCGGATATAAATAATAAAGGAAAATAAAGTAATAGTGAATGAAGTATGATAATTAAATTTAAAAAAATGACATTAAATAAATTATAAATAAGTAAGATAAGATAAGGTATTCCGGTATAAAATGTAGCATTACTTGGTCGGCTACACTCTAAATCAGGTAAGGGGTGTTACAGTTAGAGAGTTCTTAGGAAACATCCTAATGGATCTCTGACCCATTTGTATTTGTTTTATAGGTTTATACCCATAATAAATTTTCATGAACCGCAACAGAAAATTATATAATGCAATGTAATTTCATACAAAATGATCTATATGAAATAATAAGTTAATAAGAATTATAAATATATCTATAATATATATAAATGTATATAAGGAGAATATTACCATTATCTAAAATGCTCTTTCTTATTTATATTATTTATGAAAATACCAATAAAAACTTATTTATATAGACAATGGTATATGTTTGTCGTTAATAACATTAAATAGCAATGAAAAATTCATCGCTAATTCAAATCAACTCATTGCTAACTACTTGTAGTGACAATATACCAATCGCTAATACTTTTAGCAATGAAAAGTTATTTTATACAAGTTCGTCGCTAATAAATTTAGTGACGACCTATCCATTAATTATGCTAATATTATTAATTCATTAAAAATAATTTAATTTATTTTAATAAAATTAACAAATGACCTTAAACACTAAGCTGACTTCCATTAATTCATTATCTAAAATTATTTTAAATATTGACAAACTTGTAATATTAAATTATAAAATTACTATTAAAAAATTAACTATTTAATTAATATAATTAAAAAACTGTCATTTAAAATTAATTATTTAATTAATTTTTTTGTGAATATCTATATAATATATAAATGTGGGAAGGGGGAGAGGGAACATTAGGTTTGCCCAAATTATCATTCATTATTTATATTATTTTATAAATTACAATAATATAAATTTTATTATTAAAATTATTTTTAGTGTGTTATAAAATTAAAATTCTTAAATTACTTGTATTTAACTTTTACTTAATTTAAAATAAAATTTTATAAGAAATAATTAATTAAAATAAAAATTATTAAAAATAAACAATTCGCGTGAAAGTTAAAAAAAACATTTATAACAATCTTATGAAAAATAATTAACTAAAAAAATCCATAAATTCAATTTTTTTAAATAAAAAGAAAACGTAAGTTTATATATATATATATATATATATATATATATATATTAAAAGTGCTATAAAGTCTGACTTTAATTAATTATTAATATTTATTACTTTATTACATTATATAAAATATATAAACTTAAATTTTAATCTAGAATTTTATCATAGAAGGAATTTTAAATATGTGAGAAATCCTGTTAGTATTAGCTATACATACATTCACAAGTCTTGATTATGGTATATTTAAAATAAAATTTTATAGGCAATAGTTAATTATATTAAAATAAAAATTCATATTTTCTAAAAAAATTCATATGAAAATTAAAAAAAATAATAATTTTATGAAAATAATTAAATAAAAAATCACAAATTTATGTTTTTTTTTTTCTCTAAATCACAAGTTTTATGTTAAAAAAAAACAAATTTGGATTGAAACTCAAAATATTATAAAGGCCTTTTTAGTTATAAATTTTAATGTACCTAATTAAATATAGTCACATCATCTATTAGTTAGATAATATATTTATTCACATTAATATTAAATTTTAATGAAATTTTATAAATGTTTAATTATATTATTATTATTATTGTATTCTTTTTTATTATTTCAATTAAATTTACAATTTATATAAATTTAAATTTCTTAATTCTGCTTGTATTTATCTTTAAAGTTTTTTTACAATCTAATTTCATTTATAATAAATGTTATAAAAGTCATATGATAATTAGAGTAAAATATTTGATAATAATAGCTATAAAAGGTAAGTTGGAATGAATGTTTATCAAGTGAGGCAAGTTGCAGTTAAAAATAATATGAATTATATTTTAATTTTAAAAATTCAAGTGTTCATCCTAAAAATTTTAATTTAATTGATTGGATTAGTTTCATATTTAAAACTAAATTCTATTATATTAACAGTTTTTAATTGAGCTATAAATGAATTTCTTTAAAATTTAATCTAAGGTTAAAAGATATAAATTTAATCACAAAATAGCTATTTTATTAATTAGTTAATGACGAGGAATTATATTTATATAAATAAAAATATATAATAAATTTTATTTTATATATTAACTTTTTATTAATTAGGTCACTATGTTTGTATTTAGTTAATTTAAAATTAATTAAACTAAAATCTTAAAATTTTTTAATAATTTTACACTTAATAACGTATATAACGCAATTTTTTTTCTTTAATTAGCAAATTCATTTATTTATTTTATTTCTTATAATTAAATTATATATGTAAAAGAATTTCTATGGTTAATAATATAATTTTTCCAATTTTTTCTATAATTTATAAATACATGTAATTTTTTTATATTAACAAAAATATACAATAAATTTATATAAAAAAATAACATGTTTAAGTAATACAAATTTCATAAAATTAAATAAAGAAAATTAAAAAAAAACTTTACAATATTATGAAGTTAATAGAATTTTCATATATTATATTATATATAAAAAATTATATATAAAAAATTTGAATCATAAAATATATATAATAGATGAAACAAGATGCGACGCGCTTCAAGAAAAAAACTAGTTTATATAAATGGATATGAAATTCTAATCCCATTCAATGATAAGAAATTTACTTATTAAAAGTTTGTAACTTTTTTTTTTTAAATATTAGTAATAGATAAGGTTTTACATTTCTACATTCTATTTTTGTGTAATAGAATTTAAGTTTAATTAATTTTGATATTTCTTTTTTCACTAAATTTTTTATGTATCATTTTTTTCCACGATCATTATAATTTTGTTATTATTACAAATATCAAATTATATCTTTACAAATTTAATAATATTTATGTAAATTAAGATGCAATGATTTTACTATTTCTTTAATGTTTAATATTGCAACATTCAATAAAATTTACAATGATTGATATTATTTTTACGTAAAAAAATACATTTCACATGTGTATAAGATTTTAATTTTATAATGATAATGCACACAATTACAAACTACATTTTAAAAATTATTATTTTTTAACTTTATAAATAATTTTTTTTTACATTAAACTATCTATTAATCTATCCATGAAACTTAAATATACATGTTAACATTATTTTAAATTATGAAAAAAATAAATTATAGGCAAATCAAACTTACTTTTTTCTAAAAAGTAAAATAACATAATTAATTTATTTTAATGAACTAACTTGTATTTATTATTAATTATATTTTTTATTATAATTAATTAAATTAACATGAAAAATAATATTTTAATTTAAATAATTAAATATAATATTTATATTACTATAATAATATTATATCTTATATATAAAATAATAAAAAATTATATATATAAAAAATTAAATTAAAAATTTATATAATATGTATAATAGCATGCAGAGAGCGTAATAGGAAAAACTAATATATATAAATAAGTTTTATAAAATTAACTTTCTATGTATTAAAGATAGTTTTTTCTAAGAGAATGAACAAAGTGGTAACTCAAATTTGATGCCTATCACATAAATAATATAACTTTTAACTATTGAAATATGTTAAATATTATTTTATAATTAATTTGCTATTTTATATCTTAATCTAACATAAAATAGCAGAATAGCAAGATACCCTATAACTATTGAAATAAATTAAATATAAATATTGTGTAACTTGATAAAATGCTATGTACCGTTTGATGAGAACACTGGGGTGTTTGGTTTACCTGTTGAATGTAGCTGATAGTTGATAGACATCCAAACAGGTGAACTAGAGTGTTTGGTAAGTTTAAAAAAAAAAAACTAATTGTTAGCTGATATGGTATCCATTAGCTGCAGTTTGTATCAGTTATATTTTTAGAGCTATTTCTTATTAGCTGATAGCTGATTTGATTTTATTTTTTATTTTGATCATATTATTCTTTTTTTTATTTAACTCAAAAATTAATATTATTAATACTTTTATATTTTTCATTTATAATTTTAATAATTTAATTAACATATTTTAATTTTGTTAAAATATTTTTTTATTAAGAACATAAAATATAAAATATTTATTTATATCTAAAAATTTAAAATTAATTATAAATTTTTCTTTATCAACAATAATAATTACTTTATTATTTTATCTATATTTTTAAAATTATTTAATTATTTTCTAAAAATTTTAATTATTTTCTTATTTTAATAATAAAATAAATAATATAATATAATAAATTAATAATTAAGTTTTTTTATTTTAATAATATAATAAATGGTATAATATATTAATTTAATAATTATATATTTAATTTAATAATAAAATAAATAATATGATAAATTTATAATTATATATTTAATTTAATAATAAAATAAATAATATAATAAATTTATAATTTTATATTTATTTTAATAATAAAATAAATTATATAATATATATTCTTATTAATTATTTTACATATTAATAATACTAACTAAATATAATTTTATTAAATACTTCACATAAATTAATTATAAATTAATAATAATAATTACCAATTAACAATTAGTTCTATCCAACTATTAAACCAAGCCCAAAACGAAGTGAACACAGATGTGGAGGGGATTACTGGGCGCACATGTAACGCACGATATCATAGCTAAGTTTTTATCATTATTACAAAAAGTTTGGCTCCCTTGTGCCATGCCGGGCGAGGCCTGAGAGAAATTGCGACCGAAATTTATAAATTTATTTAGAAAAAGAAAAGAAAAGAAAAGAAAACCCAAATGCAAAATCGCGGTATTTCGTTGGTATTATAGTTAATGTTACTGATGTATTCCCTTTGATATGGCTATGGAATCTTCACTCTTTCGAAAACCTCTTCTTCTTTCCCACTCAGAGAATCGCTTCAATTTTGCGCCATTTTTGATCTGTAAGTATCTCTGTTCACGCGATGCATGCCATTTTTTTTTTTCAAATTTTGAATCATTAGATTACGGTGTGCGGTTCATTCAGCGTTTATTGCGTCTTGGATTTTTTTTATTGGTGCCAAAATTTAGGGTTTGTGTTGGGGCTGTGGATCATCACATTTATGTGGATTTGATTTGTGTTCGGATGCGTCTCTAGGGTTTTTCCTTTTTGTTGGTGGGAAAATGTTGGAAATGTGGCTAATTGTGATTCTGAATTTTGGGTTTTGTAACGTAACAATGCCTTTCTCTGTATAGAAAGTAATGAGAATCTGGTTTTCCATTTTTTCCCCCTTGTTGTCTTTCTTTCTTTATTTTTTCTTCTCCTCAGATTTTGCGTACTCATTTTTATCATGGCTAATGCTTGTTTTATGAAGAGAGAATTTGAAGCTGGTAGTTTATTTGGGTTTGCTTTATTATATTGATGAATGAAGTAAACGGGGATTTGGATTGTGTTTACTATTTCCTTTGATCCTGCTTGTGAAACAATAAGGCAATGCTGTATTTGGCATATGGCGGAGTATGTGAAAGTTTAACGTTCAAAATTTTGATACTTCCCATTATTCAGTACCCTAGAAATTACAAAAGTTAGGCATTTAGCTTGAAAATACATGCACATGTGTCTGAGGCATAACCTTGCTTATAACTGTGTTTCTTGCAGAGGAGCTTAGCATTATCATTTCAAATCTCCCTTCCCTCAATTATCCAAAAAAGGGGTAAAAAAAGAGCAAAGACAATGCAAACACAGCACTTGTTTGAGCCTAATATTTTCTTTCTTATTTTTCTTTTTTTTTTGGAGCTTTATTGCCTAAACTTTGCCTTTGTTTCTTTTCCGTGTTTTTTCAGGCTTGATTAATTATTCTTCCTAGTATCTGCTAGTAGATCTGTAGCAGTTTATTATGGCAGACACAAGTTCAGTTGATGTGATTTTGGGCTTTCTGCGGAGAAATCGCTTCACCAGAGCTGAGGCAGCATTGCGCAGTGAGCTTAATAACCACCCTGATTTGAATGGATTCCTTAAAAAGCTTTCTTTTGAAGACAAGGAATTGGGAAAGGTGTTGGAAGAAGAGAATGGGAGCAAACCAGGAACTGATAATCAGGTGCTTGGTTCTCAAAATAGCTTTGAAGTTTCTAATGAACTTATTATTAAAGAGATAGAGTGTGGAACAGGCAGAAATGGGTCTGAAAGCAAATGGAGAAATTCTGCTTTGGTTGGAGAGTGGAGTGGTAAGCCTAATGAAGCAATTGGCACAATTGATTCAGAGGGTAGCGTCCTTGACTTGTATTCATGGAAGTTTAATGCTCGCAATGGTCGTGCTTCTGATCCTTACCAAAATGATGGTGGTACCGCTGGTAACTGCACTAGTAGAGCAATTGCAAAATCTGGAGAAGAGGTTATCGTCTCTGGTGAAAAGAGATGTTTGTGGCCTGGAAGCACAAGTACTAATAATTCTAAATCAGAATCCAAGTATGAAAGAACTTCAACAAGAGAACCAAAGGAACTCGATCAGCAACTTAAGGCTCCAGTTGCATACTCTGCCGAAAACACGTGGAAAGACTGTCCTGTCAAGACTGTTTTTCCTTTTCCTAAGGGTGATGTATCAACCAGTTATGATGTCAATACTGGTTTGGACAAAAGAGAAGGAAAGAAGAAACCAGATATATGTGATGTTAGGGTGGCAATCAAGGAGCAGGTGGATGAGGTTGGAAGAGCTTTATACCTTGGGAAGTCTCAGGGAGGTACAGAGCAAAAGAATTTAAGTGTCTTAAGTTTTTCTCTTGCATCTGATAATCCAAAGGAAGAATTTCCAAGGCTCCCACCTGTTAAACTGAAAACAGAAGACAAACCATTGAATGTCAATTGGGAGGAAAAATTTGAGCCTGATGGGCTAGTTGTGAAGCACAACAGTACTGATAATACTTTCCTTATTGGATCATATCTTGATGTCCCTGTTGGACAAGAAATCAACTCTTCAGGTCTGCTCTTATGATGACTATTTTTTTATATGACAACCAAGCTTATATAATTTTTGTATTCTAATTGGGAATGATGATGTTTGCTCCATTTATATTCTCATTCTCTGGCTGCAATATTTATTTAATTTGTTTTGCAATAATAGTTACTTTAGTTGTAGATAATTGATTTAAAATTAGAAAAGGCAAAAATGTAAAAGATCTCATTTGTCATCCATTTTAATTCAAATTCTATTTATCATAAAACTTTTAGCTATTTGATGCAAGAACATCTGAAATCCTATTCAGATTTGGATTTTATTCGGCTTTCTATTCAGATTTGGATTTTACTTAGCTTTCTATTTCATCATGGTTTTTATTTAGTTTTCTTTTCCTTCTTTATTTAGCTTTCATGTCCATTTAGTCTTTATTAATTAGGATTATTTTTCAGTTTTTCCATATCGGTTAGGGAAAAAAATGCTAGGGTTCTTAGGGACTGGGTTTTTCTATGTTTATGGGGCTCTGCTTCTGAGGCAGTTATAGGAGTGTCAGTAGGACTGCAGGGCTTTACTGTGTTATTTTCTTTCTCCTTTTTATTTATTTTTATTTTTTTAATTGGGGCGGGGAAGCAATTCCTTATTCTCCTAATTTTATTTTCCACTCTCTTATGTCATATTTGTGCCAATTGAGGATAAGTTGAGAGAAGGGAGATTGAGGTGGTTTGGTTATGTGAAGCGTAGACATACGGAAGCTCCGGTTAGACAAGTAGAGCACATTAGGGTAGAGAATAGAAAGAAAAGAAGGGGTAGACCTAAACTGACTTGGAGAAGAGTAGTACAATATGACCTAGAAGTATTACACATTTCCGAGGATTTAACCCAAAATCATTTAGAGTGAAGAAAGAGAATACATATAGCCGATCCCAAATTTTTGGGATAAAGTCTTAGTTGAGTTGAGTTTATGTCCTATTTATAGATTCTTCTTTGAGGCAAGAGAGAAATTAGGATAGTGGGCTAGCCTAATAATTTGGGTGCCTTTGAGGGAGTGGAAAGATCTTTCATTTCACTTACTAATATTTGGTTTAGACTCTTAAACTTGGTACAGTGGACAGTTTCTAAAGATTTTTTTTTTTCTCATTGATTAGATTCTCTTTCATGTGAATGATTCCTTTTTGCACTTGGATTTAACCCCTATTGATGCCCTTTTGTGCTTTTACAAAGACTAAAGGAAGTTGACTATGACAACTAACATAAGACTTTCGGGTTTCTAAAATTTTCTGTAAACTGATACTGAAAGAATTGCATGGATTTATGTAGCAATAGCAATGTCAATCATATTTGTATACAGAAACTTAAATGGTAAAGCAAGGGTTTTTTATTTTGACCAGGAAAACCCAGAGAAAACCTGCATTTAATGACCTATAAAACAACTATACTGTAAGAAATCTCAATTGTCTTTCAAAAAAATTGGAAAATTCCTTAAATATTGGTAACATTTATAACACACTGAATGAGCAGCTATTTATTTCTGTGAGCATAATAATCTAACTCTCTGAGCTCTTTAAATAATAATATCATAATCTAACTCTCTGAACTCTTTAAATATGCTTTTTCTTTAGTTCTTTGTTTCTCTGCATTGGCAACTCCTTTGCCTCTAAGTTGTTGTTTTGAGGCCATTCGCTGTTAGTCTCCTTTTTATTGTTTTTTGTTCGAAGTTGTCTGATGATTTTATCTTTGGATTAATGAGTTAGGTGGAAAAAGGATTGCTGGTGGCAGCTGGTTATCTGTGAGTCAAGGAATTACCGAGGATACATCTGATTTAGTTTCTGGTTTTGCGACTGTTGGTGATGGACTAAGTGAATCAATTGGCTATCCTAATGAATACTGGGATTCTGATGAATATGATGATGATGATGATGTTGGATACATGAGACAGCCAATTGAGGATGAGGCCTGGTTTCTGGCCCATGAAATTGATTACCCAAGTGACAATGAAAAGGGAACAGGACTTGGGAGTGTCCCAGACCCACAGGAAAGGGTCCGACCAAAGATGACGATGAGGATCAATCTTTTGCTGAGGAGGATTCTTACTTCTCTGGTGAGCAGTATTTTCAGTCAAAAAAAGTTGAACCAATTACAGCTTCGGACGATCCTATAGGATTGTCAGTGGCTGAAATGTACAGGAGGACTGATGAGAATGATTTGATAGCTCAATATGATGGACAGCTTATGGATGAAGAAGAGCTAAATTTAATGCGCACAGAACCTGTCTGGCAAGGATTTGTCCTCAGACAAAATGAGCTCATCATGCTAGGGGATGAAAAGGCCATGAATGACTGTGGAAAACCATGGATGGATGATACTTGTGTTGATGATTATCAACATGGTTCAGTTAGATCAATTGGTGTGGGTATGAACAGTGATGCTGCTGATTTTGGCAGTGGAAATGGAAAGTTTGGTTGGAGGCAGTAGTGAAGGGGATATAGAGTACTTTCATGAGCATGATGTTGGAATTGGTGGCTTGAGACCCTCTCACCCTGAATCAGATAAGAAATACATGATAGACATAACAGGGATGAAAAGAGAATCAG